>NW_010185948.1:43904-60331 GCF_000695765.1 Mesitornis unicolor
CCTTTCTACTGCACTGCTGAACTGTGGTTTTTTCCAGATGCTTCTAGGATTCACATAAAGAATCCAGAAGCTGCTTGTGCTGCCTGCACTGCCTGCTGTGGGGCAGATCCAAGGAGCACCCCTTATCTACCCCGTGTATTAGCAATTGTTTCATTTGCTGCAGTTGCCATAGCTCCCCTCTTAGGCGAGGACCCTGTTCTCATGGTAGGTAACAGGCATCCATTTGAGATTTACCATGGTGCCATGACTTACATGGAGTTGGTCTTGGCTTTTACTGCTTTGCCAGGAGAATGTCCCAGGTCAGTTTAAAAGAAGCAGATGAATCAATGCCCATGTGCAAAACGGCTAATATACTGCTTTCATCTAAGATTACTGCACTTGGATTGTCTGCTTCTCTGTAAACATGCACGACAGGTGAAAACACTCTATGAAAAAAACCCCATTATTTTGACTCACCACTTCAGCATTATGTATTGCATAGCAGTATAAGTATATTGGATTTAAAACCCTGAGATTGAAAAAGAAAGATGGAAGTCTTTTTACTTGCGTACTGGTCTTTAAGAGTTTATGATGTGCTGGGGTCTGGCGATAACTAATTCTCTGGCCCTGAGAGTCAGGCTTTCTTTAAAAGCATAAGAAATTATTTAAAAAAAAAAAAATCAGTTTTGACTTCCATGCAGTCATCCTGCTGGAAAACTCGGGCAGTTAAAAGTAAATTAGGAAAAAAAAATTACACTGTGAGACCTGGAGACAGAATTGGAAAGATCGTCTGTACTGCGTATTTGTTTCAGTATGAAAAGCCCACGCAGACCTTCTGTAATATGTGGGAATTTCAGACTTGGATACATTTAAAAGGAAACCTGCTGTATCATCTCTGCAGTCTGTTTCTTGACAAGCAGGTATCTGTTAGCGTGGGTGACACTTGCCCTGTGCAGAAGGCCAGCAGATAGAACATGCACCACTTACAGCTCTTCTGGAGTCTGGGCTGGGTGTGCGTGGAATTCCAGAGTAGCTTTTGCACAGGGCTGTACCTTGCTCCTGTCTCTTCACAGACAGCCAAATGTGTCTGTGGGGCAGTGGCAGGCTTTCTTGATAGGGGTACTGCTATTTGAACATCATCCCTTGTGTGATTTACAATAAAACCCAATGCTGCTCCTCCTTTTTGGTTGTGCACAGATTTGTTTAGAACAGGAGAATCTTATTTACCAATTCAAATTAAATTTTGGTAAACGTTTAAGTGATTTTGAGGGAAATAAAAACATCAATTAAAAAAACTCTAAGAGGAACAAAATCGGTAGAAGCCATATGTGTAACTGAAGGACAAGTTAAGGAATCTTCTATGAAAATTCAATTAAAATTTCAGTAGAGGAATCCTTCAAAAATATAATTAAATTTTTAAGTGCATTGAAACACTTTTATGGAAGAAAACCAAAAGTAGTATTTCGCATTTCAAAAGCCAATGAGATGAAAATTCTCTTTATAACAGTCAAGAGAGCTGTAAGATAGGACTTACAATACCATGCATGTCACGCTATTAAAATTGAAACCTTGCTGAGCACACAGTGATCAAGTCATTTTAATATACCTTCAATAGACTACAGGTGGAGAGACTGAAGTTAGCTCTGAAATATACAGTCCAGTGAACCAGAAATCCCTTGTGTTCCTGTGGATAGAAAGCTATTAGACATGAACACTGCAGTAGTACTGTCTATGCACTAGAATCTGATGTTATTCCTGGAAGGGGAAGGTATTGGTTTAGAGCTTAATGCCAACAAATGAGCTATTTTGGCGCACTCATTTAATTCCTGGAAGTATTGAGTTTTGGAAGTGATGTTTACAGGAATCTCTCTCATACCCATTTTCCCCCTTTCTCCCCTTTTCTGGACAGCAGTACAGCAGGTGAAAACTGTCTCCTTCTATGCAGTTCCCAGTTGTAGCAGCTCTGGGAAATAAGGAATGAATCCCAGTTCAAACTCTTGATTTCAGTGAAATGGGATTTGTCTGGGGTTTGCATGTGTCTCTATAGTCTCTAGCTATATACACTGTCCACAGTTCATCAGTCAGGCCCTTTATTGATTTCTCTCCCAGAAATTAAACTATTTAAATTGGAAAATGTCATTCTAGGCTTTGGAGACCCCTCCTTCAACTCCTATCTTAGAGTTTGGCGGCAGTGCTGCTGACAGGTGAGTACAAGTGAGTGTCCGTATGTGTAAACGGTCCCCAGCTCACTTGCTCTGCATGCTGTGGACAGCTGGCAGCAGCTGTAGGGAGCTACCTGTCTGGCCATGGTTTGGTTGCATGGTAGGCTCAGATTTGTGCCATCGGCATGAACGGCTCCCCGTCTGCCTGCCCAGCATGGACAACCCAAGTCTGGCTGTGGGGGTGAGGGAGCTGGATGTGTTGTGGCTTCTTGTGATATCTTTCCCCAGTTCCTTGGTGGATGGTTTTAGCCTTTTTTTTTTTTTTTCCCCTTAGAATTCTGCATCCCACTGCCGGGTGTCCTGGCTGCCCTTTCTGCTTGGGTTGCAAGCTTTCCTTCTAAAAAGCTATCTCAGACTATTTTTTGTAGAAATTCCCGAGAAGGTAATGATTTGTCAGCTAGGGCTTTTGATTTTTTTCTTTGACAGGGTGCTGCCTAAGATATTAGGAGGCATATATTGTATGACTTCAGATCTTCATCCATCATGGGTTAATTTAAAAGCCTCAATGCATTGAGTATTTCCTTAATGGATGGATAAAAAAAATGGATAAAAGAACTGCCTCCAAAGAATTACTTTAGTGCAACTCGGTCTGTGTCACTAGAGATGGTATTTCCCAGCTGTTTAGGGTGACTAGATTGCTGACTTGGGTGCCCTAGTTCAGTGCGTAGCATTTCTGTAAAGACCTTCAGAGGCAGTAAAATGTGGAGTCGTGGTGAGTGTGAGTCAGGTACCAGAGCAGGCAGTACATTGGAAAGCCTACCCAAGCATTGAGGGAGTGTGGTGTGCATGCTAGCAAACCTGCTAGGAATAGAAAAAGGAATTCTGCTGGGAAATGCAACACTCTGCAAGGTATTTAAAAGATAAGGACACTTCTAGTGGGTGGGCAGCTGGGATTCAGATTATGTCCTATAGGGAAATGTGTTTTATCTTGTCTTCCAGTAACAAAATGTATGCTATTTGCTAGCAACAGTAACTAAGGAAATAATGTTTAGGCTCATTCTGATTTCTTCCAAAAGCATGTTTGGTGAACTGTGCCTGCCAATGACCCCCCCAGATCAGGGGACTGGAATCTGGCTGCACTGTTCCCTCTCTGTGTCTGGCATTGTGGCTGGGGAAGGGAGATATTTAATTATACATGGGATTTTTTACAATCTGGCACTGAATGGCTTTGAAATGTTGCCAATAATGACATTCCTAAATAATATTCTTGCTGCTTCAGAGAAAATAAGTACTGGAGTGCCAGCAGACATCTTCCTTTTCACTTCTCCGTGGCTGGCAGAAGCTGTTTTTAATAGGTAGGATGTAGTCAGAAATTGCAGTGTGCTGCATCTAAAATGCTTTTTGACCTGGATAGCATTCTGTTGATAAACAACAAAACATTGTCTGTATATGGAGTTGCCTGTGGCATTTCAGGTACCCATAATCTTGCTTCTGTTGGCAAATGTTGTGCACCCCCAGCTCATGTTGATTCTGTCTGGGGGCAGCAGTATGGTCGCACTGCCGTAGTAGTTTTTTGTCTTTTCAGTGAACAGCTCTCCAGGCACAGAGGAGCAGGTGCAGGCAGGCTTTTTATGCTTAATACACAGGGAGGGTCTGTTGTGTGAGGAAGTTCCTTGTATGCTACCCTGCTTGGTCCCGCCATCATACTTGGTATGGGCCATTCTCTTGTAGAAGCTTTAAGCTACAGAAAAATCCTCTCTGTTATTCCACTAATGTTGTTTCCGAAGTTGTGCCCATCAGTTTTGTAGAATTACACTTTTAGTTTCATGCTGGGTGATTCTTTTTTGTTTAATAATACGTTAACTAGAAAAATCCAGTGTTAGTTCATATGTAACTATCCTTAGGTTATTCAAATCCAGGATGTGGTTTCAGTTGAAGAAAAGCGTGTTGGGGCTGGAGTGCCTATCACAGAGCCAGCCAGGGTGGTATGAGGTACTGCTGGTGAATCCTTCCATCCTTAAAGTTTGTGGACTCCTGGATGCAGTACTGGAGTGTGATATAGGATACCTGGGCTCAGATTGCTTCTGAGCTTGCTTGAGCATGGGAACGTGAACTTGGATTTCCTGTGATCACTCCAACCACTGGCAAATTGCTGTTTGTTGGATTTAGTCCTTTAGCTTTTATTAAAAATCCCTTAACTGCCATATCCCTTCTCCTGCCCAACACAACAAACAAAAATACCCTCAAAACCTGACCCAAGTAAGAAAACAATAATTTTGGCTGTAGAGAAAGGGGAGGGGATTTCTTGACCTGCAACAAATGTTTTCGTCTTGCATGTCATTTAGAATAAAGTCAGTTTTGGGACTTACGTGAAATAATTCTGGTTCTTTACCCAGTGAGCCATGACATCGATTATTCATACATGTTGGGTGGATTTTTGTGTGTGTGCTGTGTTAGAAAGGCAGGAATTTTATAGGGAGGTTTTATGTTAACTTTTGGCCTCTAAAAACTGTGGACAAGACTGAAGTCTACCTGATCTCTCTCCCTGGCATAGGCTAGGAACAACTTACTTGCAGTTAGAAGGCACAGGAGAGATAAGTGCCTCTCTGTCATGACCTGTCTTTGCAGTGCCTGCCTGCCTGTCAGGAGATGTTGGTACAGGTTGAGGTTTGGTTGGGGTGAAGAGGCTCCTCTTTCTTTTATATTTGTGCACAGGGGAGCAGAGAACAGCCCTGGACGGAGCTGGCAGTTCAGAAATGTGAATGGCACCTAGCAGCAGTAGGTGTCTGTAAGGTTCCCTGGGTAGAAGTAGGAGGAAACACTTGAAAGACATGGCAGTCACAGCAGTCAGAGGGGAGCTGTGCTTTATTCCCCGAAGGGTATTTAAACTGTTGCCAGAAAACCCTTCCCCCACTCTGGCCTTACATACCTGCAGAAAATGTTGCTGATGCCTTAATGTGACTCTAGACTCCCTTCTCTGTCTTTAGAAAGTTGGTGTACTGCTTCAAAGCTACTAAAAAAGGAAGTAATATTTTCTTTAATGTGTATGTTGGATTAATTGTACGTCTATTTTAGATTATTGTCCATATCTGAATATAAGCTTTCCAAAACTAAGTTTGGTCGGGTGGTAAGTCCTTTCATGCATGCAGTTTTCCTTGCCGAATCCCATGGTGTGACCTGTTGTATGTTATATGCACAGAACAGGCAGACCTCCTACTTGTTTATCATAAACCTTTCTTGTTCATCTCTTAGCTAGGAAAGTGCTTGTTAATACGGTGAGCTGATTCCCATGCCTCCTTACCTCAATCCATTTCCAGCAGCTCTGCAGCAAGCAGGAAACTTCGGCTGCATAGAGCCTTCCTGTCAGGGGGCCACCGAGGGGTATGCCCAAGACATTTTCTTCGCTTTCCACGTGAACGCAGGTTCTCTTGCCAAATTCCACAGCAGTCTCGTGTGTTACTCTCCATGAAATTGCTGAATTACAGGTCTGACAAAAGAGACTTCCATCTGTGACTCTGTGCTGAGAAGCTGGATGATGTACTGGGCACTGTAATATAGGAAGAACACAAAAATAGGCTTATTCATATTTTTTGAGAACATATCAGAGACCGGGGTTGGTTTTTTTTGACATTTCATACTCGACTTCGTCATTCTAGATGCAGCTTTTGTCTGATTCACTGACGTTTAATGAAACACATGAAGTTGAACATTCATAATAGTTTTCCCAGTGATCAGCCTTGCTGAGTTTTCCATGATACCTATGATGGATTTGTATGCAATTCCTATTAATAGTTCTCCAGTTAACATATATATTTGTTGTTTATCTGCATGCATTTGGAGACAGATATGCAAAATTTAAAATTATTAAACTAAATGACATGAGTTTAGTAGATGTTGAAAAAGGGTAAACATTTATAAGCGTAATGAGATAACCTACAGTTATGTTAGAAAGAATTAAAACCATAAGAGAAATAAATCCCTATGCCTCAGGGGATAATTGACGGGAGTTTAAAAAGGAATTTCCCTGATGGGTAAATTAGTCCATAATTGCCCCCATAGGGACTCCCTCCTTAAACATCTGATACTAGTGTCAGTCAATACCACGCTTGATGGACCTTCAGACTGATTTGGATGGCAATTCTTACATCATAGTAACTAGCACAGTGTTGTGGTGCATACCATGTTCCTTTTTGGCAATGTAAAACATTTGCTGTTTAGCAGTAGTATGTTACAGTAATAGAGTGTATGCTTGTGTGATCTATCACAGTACATAACGAATAGTAAACTTAATTGCTGGTACTATGTAATGGCTCTTGGATTTCCACTTTACAAGTAGTGAGCATCTCTCTCTTACAAACAGTGGAATAGGGAGACTCATTTTGGGCTAGAACTCTTCCTATTTTTGAGTTTTAAGTAGTAGGAAAAGGGTCCTGAGTCCCAATTATCTGTGGAGACCATTAAAAGACAAACCAAGGATAGCACTCCTCTTGTTCTCACTCTGACTCATGGATTTTTCATATGAAGCTTCTGTGGGCTTTGTGACAAAGACCTCAGGCAGAAAAGCAAGATAAATATGGAGGTAGAGACTGAAAACCTCATTGACCTCTGAGGCATCTTGGATGAGTGGGAGAAGGGGAACCATAGGTCTGGGACTCCATGAATTAGACCTGAGCCACGTCTCAGGGGACTTGTATAACTCCAGAACAGAGAAGGTAGCAGCTAAGTAAAATGTTTAGAGAACGAAGACAACAGATGCCTTTTCCTTTGCCTTTAATGATCTAACAAGTCATCTGCCAGGAGCTCCTTGCACTGCTTTGATGGAGGATTGAGAAATGACTGTGTGAAAAACTGTGTATCTTTTGAATATGTGGCAGTCTTAATGAGAGTTATGGTACTGGATCAGGGCTACTCATAAGCAAGGCATTCTCAAACTTGCTATGCATGAAAGACAAACTACCACCACCATTATGAACAAACAAAAACATTCTCTGCCTACTTCTTACAGATTTAGTTCCCCAGTCATTATACAGTCTTCTCCCACAGAAGCAGTTGAGGAATATTGTAACCTCAGAAATGCTTAGTCACAAAGTTATTTGTACAGTCATCCTAGACTGCTGTAAGGCTCCCTGGTTGTTGCTGTCCTGGAGTTTTGACTAATTCTCATGCCACTTGTTTATTGCCCACCTGGGAGTCAGATTCTCTCCATCTTAAAAGTGAACCTGCAGCAGGATGTGTGTTAGCCTTCTACTTCATAGCCTCTGCAGTGTAGAGGCAATAGAGACCTTGCATTATCATATTGACTCCCTTTTCCAGATGACCTCAGATTCATAACTTGTAGGATTTTTTTTTAACTTTAATTTTAGCTACATCTAATTTTTTAAGAGGTGGATTTAATTTCCATGTATATGATCACTGTAGACTTGGCACTCAGCTAGAACTGTGAACTACTACCTTTAATTACTGGCTAGACAGTATGTTGGGCAGCTAGACTGAGTGTTTTCTTGCCCAGATTCAGCAATGGTGTAAACACTGGCAGTAAAAGACTCAGCCTAAGTGAGGGTGAGACAAATGAGCTGCTGCTCACACTGCTGCTGGGAATGTTGTGATCTCTCTACTCTGAGGGAGTAATTCAAGAGTTTTGAATTCATTCCCTGAAATGGACTAATTATCAAAAGACAAGCACTGCACTAGAATTAAAAATACTTATGGACCAGTCCTAGCCGCTGGTTGAGCCATGCCAGTGTCTGGTGACAAGGCACACACCTGTTGCCCTACTGAGTGAATGCTGAATGGGGCAAATACGAGAATGGTGTTGCCTTGGAAGATGGAGCCCCAGCCAGGTGGTGTAAGAAGCTTGAACCTAAAAGAAGCCGAAGGGGTTGAGGAATAGGCGTCTGGGGAGAGGTGAGGAGCTTGGCAGAAAGGTGGAGAGAGCCCTGGAGACAGGGGTGTCTCAGGACGTAATAAGAAATAGTTTCAGACTTTTTACTATAACCCTACTTACAACAAAATAGGTATGTATCTGTAAAAACAGTAGCTTCCGTGTCCTCTTAGTTTCAATATTCCTCATTTTTGTTTTGTTTCATATTTACGTAATAGCGTTTGCTTTTGCATTGACCTAGTAAAAGGTTGTCTTATGGGACTTTTCTAGATGAATGCTTATATCTTTTTCCAATTAACAAAATGCACAACAGATTTGTACACGATATTTCTAGATGAAAATACTATGATTTAACAATCTGTGAAGGTTCTTCTCAAACGTGCACTTTCTCACTTTCAGATGAGTTCTTGAAAGTGCAAAATGTGTATCACTAACTTTTTGCTACAGACATGAGATATAAAAGTCAGGTTTGATGAAAGGTTTGGAAGTGTTCTTGAACTTTAAGTCTCATTCTTAAGTTCCAACTTCAAGATGCAAAAGACCTTTTAAGATCATTGTGTCCAACTGTTAACCTGCACTGCCAAGTCCACCACTAAACCATGTCCTCATTAGGAGCAGGGGAAAAAGGTTGGTTTTGCTGAAAACTGTGGAGCCAATACCTGGGAAGACTGTGCCAAGTCAGTTGAAATGAAGAGGATGAGCACGTCTACAGCTAGTGTGCTTCCTCCCGGCTCTGGCTGCTTCCTCCCGGCTCTGGCTGCTTCCTCCCATTCCATCTAAGGTTTTATATAAGAAAGGTAAGTTCTTGAAGATGAACTTCACAGTTAATGTACCTAGACTGCCTATCTTTTCTTCATACTAATGAGCATTTGGTGTTAGATGCAGGAAGAACATGAAGCTGCACAGCAAACTGGATTGGTTATAACTCCCCTGTAAAGCCACAGTCATCTGGTAGCACTGCTGGAGTTACAGACTGCAGACCTCATGTCTCTGCTTTCCCTGTCCTGTGTAAAATTAACATTGTCCCAGCAAAACTGTAAAATCAGTGTAACATCTGAGATTTGGGTAATGGTTATAAAAGATGAGTCTTTACTGCTGGGAAATGTTCTTAAATGATAATCTTGACAATGCGAGGAAAGAATGGAGATTCTCCCTCGCCCCCTCTCAAATACAAGGGTATCTCACACAGCCTGCAAATCTCTTTACATAGCTAATCTTGCCCCACTAAATAATACAATGCATTAGAGTGCAAAAAGGAAATAAACATCTGACATATCAAAGAAAAGTCACTTTTTTCATGCAGAGAAAGCAAAGAAACTTCTAAAAACTGTCTCTTGGCAAGCTTTCTTGCAAACAAGTGTGTATGTGTTGCCCTTCCCTCCCATACATTGAAAAAAAATGATGGAAGGAGTTAAGGGTTATTGAGCGCTGGGAGTTTTAGCCATTTATCACCACAGGTGTTTCTGTAATTATGATAAATGGGGAACAGTCAGACTGTTCAATGACCATCAGGCCCTGGCTTTGCAGAGCACTAGCACAGGACCCTCACTCTAGTTTGCAACCTAAACCATATTGGTTGACTTGGGTGTGTTGTGTTTTTCTCCTATATATTCTCTGGGCTCACTTTTCTTTTTGCCTGTAGTTGTATCTTCCCAGTTTTGCTTTATAGAGTCTTGTATTTTCATGCTGGGCAATTACTTAATGACTGCACTTCAGAAGCCCTGGAGAATTTTGGCGCAGGTGTGGTGTCCCTACCTATGAGGACTAGAGCTCCTGCAGGAGCTGTGTGGCTTGGGAGGGGAAAAGGATGGGTGGGCCTGTGTATTCTGTCTGCCTAGCATGAGATGTATAGATTGTTTGGATTAAGACTGGAAGAATTGAGCTGCATTATATTTGAGATCTGCTGGTTTGTCAGGCTATGCTCATCTCCTTCCTATCAGCTTGACTGACCATTTCATCTTCAAGATCCACTTTTGAATTCTCCTGGCCTTACAGTTCTCCTCAAACCTCTGTTACTGTGGAGGATTGGTCTGGTTGTCATGAAATAAAAAGCAAAATTTCACACCGATTCCAGTAAAACAGGATAAAGCTTTAACGTTCTAGCTTTTGACTTAAGTTTTCAACCTGTCTTTCAGAAGTAAATGTAGGTAGCTAGACTAGCATGTTTGTGGCAACAGAAAGTTGAAAATAGACTAAATAATTGAGCCTATCTGGTGGCTTTCACAGCTTGCATGAGGCTGCAGTCATATTTTTAATAGATATGAAGAGTATATCTGACTTATACAGTGATTTTGAGCAGATTATTTAGGGCTTGACATAAGGGTGATATCAGTCAGAGCATTAATCTTATCTTTTTTTTTTCCCTGCTTCAGTGTTATCTTAAATACTCCACTTTTACCATGATCATCTGATGACCTTGCGAAGTATTTGAGGAGAGTCTCTCCTTATAATATTTCATTAGGGAAAAAAAACCCAAACTCAACAAGAACAACTTCTGTTAGTTGTTAAGCTTTTAAAGCGTAGCCTCTCAAAGCTTTGTGGCCCTCAGTGTAGCTTGCTAGACTGTGTGCTGTTTTCTGTCCATTTTCTGAGAGGTCTTTTATTTCTAAGTACCTGTTTGACTCTTCTACCCAACTGTTTTTAATCCTTTAAAAAAACCTTTGTGTTGCAGGTTATTTATTCTGAGTCCTATACTGTTTTATGAAGTCATCAGCAGATTTGGTCTTTATAACTGGTGCGGGAATATCTGTAAGTTCCTCTGTAGGAACAGTGTTTAAGTGCTGTATTAGAAGCCCAGAATAAGCTAATAATCCATTCTACCTGTAGCCTCCAGAATTTTGTCAGCCATGTACCAATTTGTTTTCCTTCTAATTTCCTTATAACAACCTTCCCTATTTTTTTAGGTCATCCTCTTTTTGAGTTGATGAGTGTTTTACAGGGGAAGTGCATCTTTGATAGTACAAATGTATGTTGGATATGTGTAGAAATGTGTCATAACTCAGCAGCAGTTTACATCTTGAACCCAATTCTGTGCTTATACTATTGCTTGTTGAGTAAATCTCACTTTCTTCTGTGCCTGGGCACACCCACAACTCTCCACATGCTTGGATGCCCCTCTCCCCTCAAATGTTAATGACTTGAGGCTTCCCTGAAATAGTGGCCAGCTACCACTCTGTGCCTCATTTACTCTTTCCAGGCTTGCTTTATAACTTTCAGGATTCACCACCTCACTGAAATGTTTTTTTGAATAATAAAACCGTATCTCCTCTATTCTAGTTTGTATTTTTGCATACAAGTTTAATGGTAGGTTGTTTTATTGTTGCTTGTTCTTTGTTTGCCGTCTTTAATTTTTCTGTGTGGTTGCTTACCTGCTCTGTAATACAGCATGAATAATCTCAGTCCTCACAGAAAATAGCCTTCCTCGTGCCTGTGCAGTCCCCTTGTCTGTGCTTCTACACAAGGTTAAGGGTGAATTTGGCACCTGGTGTGGGTGAGTTGCACTTGAACTCCCTTTAAGTATCTAGGTGGGAATTTATGCAACATGAAACAAACTGCACTTTTGATAATCCAAGAGTTTTCAGGTTAGGGCAGTCCCGGAGCCTTATAGATGTGAGAAGGCTCTAGTGTTTGTTTTAACAAGTAAGTTTGTGTTTTCTAAAGTGCAATACTTTAACAATATAGTAAAGGAAACTCAAACACAAGCTGCTAGATCTTGATGAGAATGTAAATTGACTTGTTCTGCTTGGTGGAAAAGCCCCCTGACTCAAAACGTGTCATTCCATCTGTCAGCATGTAGGTACCGGAGGAGAAGAACAAGTGAATGCTGTGGCTTTAGAGCAGTTGCTTTTGGTATCATACAGCACCTGTACCCTGGTTTAAAAGATAAACAGTTTTCTACTTTGTATCAGAGGTAATAATTTCTTAAGTAAAAAGTAGGTTATGTTGTTATGGAAAGCTTTACTTTGCTTCTGGTTTTATTCCTGTTCTGTTTAATCATCAAAGAAAGGCAGAATGTTAAAAAAAAGGTGTTACACTTAGATCCATCATACACCAGTCGTATCTTAGCCTGTTGTCTTCCTTCTAGATGTCTTCTGATGAACTAGTGTGGATCAGCTTTGTGCTTGTCCTTCCAACATGTTGCTGATGGTGTTTGGTTTTGGTTGTTTACCTGATGCACACTGTTCCCGGAATTTCAGTTCTTTTTCAATAGAGGTACAGAATAAATCAGATTTAAAAAAAAAAAAAGTGCCATTTAGGAATTATTATTCTACTGCCCTTAGCAAAAACCTCAAACAAAAATGTGAGGAAATACCCCCTCTTTCAGTACATCATGAAGCATTTCTTTTTACAGAAACGAGATGATTTTCGTATATATTCTAAAATTTATGAATAGCATTTTCTTTGCTTTTTGTGACAAACTTCCACAAAAGAGAGAGAAATGTGTTCAATTCTGATGCATTTTCTCAAAACAGCTGAGTCTTAATGTGCATGATTTCCTCAACTAGTCCCTATAATTACACAAGAAAAAGTAGTTATCCAAAAGAGTTTTACTTCACTGCGTTGCACAAACATTTGGCTTAATGAGTTTCTTTTCCCACAGATTATGTAGTGTGCAGAGCAGACACAGTGCGATTGCACCCTTGGAGGACAATACCCAATATTTATGTAGACTATGGGGGAAGCACAAATAACTGCTGGGTATAACTGCTTCTTGAGGATGCAGCCTATGAGCTGTGCTTTTGAGGTTGACTTTTAAATATTAGGGAAGATCCTCACCTCCTATAAATCAGCATAGTTTCTTTGGTCTTGGTGGTGTTTTATACATTGAGAATTAGGTGTGACGTTAAACTTTTTTGCATAAGACAACAAAAAATATATCCACTTACTGCTTTCTTATTTCTTTTTTATTATATATGAGCTTTCAAAATAATTTGTGATTGTAAGAATGTATTTCGATAATACAGCATCATGGAAATGACCAAGCACTTTGAGACAGCAAATACTTTTTTCCTTTCAACCAGGTGAATGAAAATTTTGGATCATTTTCTATAGAAAGCTAGCTTGCCATTAAAATTGATCATGTACTTAAGTACTCTGCTGAAGAGAGGACATACTGTATGAGGTCATTACAGTACCTGTGGCTTCTGACAGAGCTGCCCTCAAACAAGGTGGTCAGAGTACCATGTTAGAACAGAATATTTCAGTTGGAAGGGACTTACAGTGATCCTCTAGTCCATCTGCTTGGCCAATTCAGGGTTGACTGAAAGTTAAAGCATATTATTTAAGGGCATTGTCCAAACGCCTCTTAAACACTGACAGACTTGGGGCATTGACCCAAGGAAGCCTCTTCTAAAACCAGGTGTACTGCCATAGAAAATTTGACATAAAATATTTTTCTTAATTAGTCCTGTTTTTGGCAGAAAATTGACTTCTAAAGATTGAAAATTCAATAAACCAGAAGCAACCCAGATAGGTTCATATAAAAATATGGCTGTCGTGGTTTAGGCCTAGTGCATAACTGAGCACCACGATGCCCCAAAAAAGGGGCTAGTCAAAATAAGGACTGGGAGGGCTTCTCACCACTTGAAAAGGTCACGGGCAAAAGACAGACTCATCATAAGGAATAGAAGCAAAACAATTTTAATTTGCTATCAACATCAGAGTAGAATGGGAGATACAACCAGACATTAAAATCAAAACACCTTCCCCCTACCCCTCCCTTCTTCCCGGGCTCAGCTTTTGTTCCCGGTTTCTTCACCTTCCCCCTCCCCCTTCCCTTGAGGTGCAGGGGGATGGCAGTGGGGGTTGCAGTTGGTTTGTGCCATGTGCTTCTCAGGAGTAGAAAAAAAACCCCAGTGTCCAGAAAAAAAAGCCCAGTGTATCTCTCTGCTTCCACGTGGCCCCCTTTCCATAGGGGAAAAAGTCCTCAGAAGTCCAGTCTGGGTCTGCCCATGGTCACAGTTCCCTCACACACGAGCTGCTCCAGCACAGTGGCATTTCTTACATTTTTAGCAGGTAATTGTTTGTTTGCTGTTTCATACAAAGTGAAAGTTGCAACAAATAAATGGTTGTAATAAGATGGCCATTTGCTGTGCGTGCATAAATCTCTTGATTATTCTTGAATTGATAACTGCTTCTTATTTTTTGTGATTATTCACTGTGCAATGGTCTACAGCCATAGAAGCAGTGATGGAGCAGAAATTTTGCTTCATCCACAAAACAAAAATCCACATCAATGTAGCTGACAAACCAACTGGGCTATTTGAGTATTAACTAGAGTTGATTCAGGTGCACCAGAGCTTAGATGTCACTCCAGTATCTGCGTTAACTGCAAAACCAGTATTCAAAGGAATTTAAGTAGGATAGATGGAGATGGAAGGCATGTAAAATATAGGGAGTCATGTACAAGATCATGTGAGTTCCCCTTGCTCTTGTCTCTGGCTTGCATGTGAGAGATGCCCTAGTTCTTTGAGAAGATGAATATTGTAGCAATTGGGAAAAGTTCCTTAAGTAAAGACTAATAATTAAGTAAAGGCTAATAATGCCTTAATTGTGTCTTTTAAACCTGTGATCTTTTACTTCCACTTGTAATGCAGTACTTCAGTCTTCATAGAGAAGTTATGCCTTTAAGTGCTGGGTGCCTTGAGGGCATGGGTCAAAGCTCACAGGGTGGGAATAAACAGCCTCCACTGAGGCAGCAGTTAAAGTTCGATGGTTTTAAAGATGTCTCTAAACACATCCAATGGTGCAGATTCTTCAGCAGTCTAGAGGCTGGGCAATGCTTTCTGGAGACCTGCAGGAGGTCGTGGGCAGCTGTTCCCCCAGGTAGGGAGAACTGAGTATTTCCCTCTTTAAAGAAACGGGCAGAAGAGACAACGCACAGTTCCCGACAAAGCCTGAAGTGTCACAAGCATTTTTATAGATTAGTAGGAAGTGTCTGAGCGGTAGCTCCTATTTCATCGCCCATATGGAGCAGGTTCTGTATTTCACAATCAAATGGTGGTTTAAAGTGAATTGAAGTAGGTGTTTTCATTTGGCAGCTTACTGATGACTTTTTCCCAGTAGACAAATTAATAGAAAGTAGCAGCGTCTCTTGCTGATTTAAAGTCCTGTTTAACACATGAAACATATTTAAGTTTATGTTCACATAGAAGGAATTCAAGCTTGAGTTATACTCTAAGTTCAGTTTCTATGCGTGAGATGTAGCAAGGTGTGGAAATGTCATGCCTGCTCCAGATCTGCTCCTGCACATAAAGCACCTGTGTTGTATTGTGTGTCGTAACAAAGAACTTAGCAGGCAGAAGTAGGTTTTAACCAAACATATGAATGTCTCAATTTTGAGGGTATCCTTATCAGTCTTTGAGGGGTGGGTGGGAGTAATCTTGGAGTAGAGGAAGCAACCTGTGAGTCGGTGATTGCCAAGTGCACACCAGCTAAACATCTGATGTCCAAGTTCCAGCTGCAGATGCATTGTTTTGTTGCCACTGAGATTCCATTTTTGGAAGTAACACCTTTTAAAGACTGCAGAGCTAAAGGGGCAAAGGCAAGTCAAAACCAGCCCATCTGCAGAAACCTTCAACAGTCACAATGCGGGCTGAATTCTAGAGTTTCTGCCAGCATATTTGAAAGGTTTGTAATCATATTTTACTTGATGGAAAAGGAGTGGGTTGTAAGAGAAGGGCCCTGGACACTTACCTGGTAGGTCCCACCTATTTTTTGGGTCCAAGTTTGTGTCTGAGTTAAATAACAATTGCTTTGTCTCTAAAAGAGTTTGTGCCACTCTGAAGTGAAGAAGCACTAAGCAGCTACAATACCCTTTTTTTCCCTTGCTCTCTGGTCCTACCAGGAATAGAAGTGTTAGTTTTCCTACAAGGAAGTTTTTTTTTCCACAGATTTTCCAGCCATGTATATTAGAGATTAATGATTTTAAAGTAGATTTTTTTGGTTTACAACTCTGAGGGGAATTAGACATTAAATTGCTGAAGGAATCTGGATGTTACAGCTTAATCCTGCCATCTTTTTACAGTGGAACTCCTGCTTAAAACAAAGTGTATAATTTATATGATCATTTGGAAAGAGATTCAGACTTCAGTTGATCATGTTGCAAGCCTAGAAGTATGTTTGTGCAGCAGAATGTCTAGTTAATAGACCCTGGAGGTTATCTCAGCATGTGCTCAGCACTAGGCTGCTGTATTCAAACGGTCAGTTTGCCTGGTGAAAGCTTTTATTTTTCTGTTAAAAACGTCTGTAAAAACTGTAAAGTTTACTCTACAAGATGTGCAGGACAAGTCTTTAGATGTGCTCCAGGGCAACACTTGAGTTTGGGGGTTTTGTTTAAAAACTTAATTTCACTTTGACAGCTGGTTTCTAATGCTGTCAGCTGCGCGATGGCTCCTTACGCTCTT
>NW_010185948.1:60362-67365 GCF_000695765.1 Mesitornis unicolor
GCATCACAGTTCTAGCATTGCCTGGCACTCAGATATTCTGAAAATGGAGTTCAAGGGAGGAAATGTAACTCCTGGTTTTAGAGGTTGTTCTAAGTGGGAAAACCTGTAGCACTGTAATCTCAGTGTTCACATCCTAAGAGCTATACAGAAAAGAGATGCTACTTGAGTTGGGCAGATTTTATTGCTGTCTCTAGAGGCTTCCAAACAAAAGTTTATTCCAGGCTTTTTAAAACAGTTATAGGAAGTTCCCTCTATTACCTGTTAGTCCTCTTTCAAAGCCTTAATGCATAATGTTTTGTTCCAAGGAGTAATATTCCCATTCATCAACATCCCATTGCAAAAGGAGTAGAAGGCTTATCAGACGTTTGTGGAAAATATTGTAGTTGAGAGGGCTGAGACGGTCAGCTCTGATATTTCTGTAGTGCTCCTCTGATGCATCAAGCTTCCAGAATCTCTCTGAAATACAACCACCTGCTTTTCTGAAGAATGTTTTCAACTGTTTCTAATGCCTGACTACATTTAAGTATGTACATGTGAATGTATGAGCATGCACGGAAAATTTCATACCCATCTATCATTAAGACCCCTTTCCTCCAACGAATTAACTTCAGAATTTGACTGGATAGCTTCACAGAGGATGTTCAAGGAACTTTCATTTAAAATGCTGGACTAAGCTAGGAATCTGAAAGCAATCTGAGCAGTAGTAATGCTTCTCTTATTTCATGCGTACGTTTACTTTTTCCATGACTTCCGCAGCAGGTCTGTTCTGTTCAGGGGAGCATGTTGGGCATGCTAAAGGTTGACCTGAGGAACAAATGCACTGTTGAATAAGGGAGGTGATCTGAACTGCAGCCAAAATTTTGTGTTTGCAAATCCACCTTTACCTGTGGTACTGATTTTTTTTGGATGATAGAACTGAAAATATTTTTCTCAGATTTATGGAGGGAATATCTAGTCTTTCTTCTAATGTAACTGCTACAAGAGTAAGTTCTACTTTCTGCAAGTTGATGACTATCCAGTAGATAATATGAATGCTTAGAGTGACTTAAGTCCCTACTGGGCGTGTAAGTCTTCCACACTAGTACCACAGTAATATGGGCACCCAGAGGGCACTATTAACTGGGCACTAAAAAGAAGAAGGAATTCTGAAATGGTGTGATCCTTCCTGTGTATGTTTTGGGGCAGCTTGTGATGACTGTGCTCCTTCTGTGAACAAGTAGCATTTCTTTTCATAGGAGTTTAGACTTAAAACCTATTACTAAACCTACTATGAAGAGGACAGAAAACAAAACATGACTTCCATCTAAGGCCATAGTCATGTGCTGTTTATCACAGTGGTCTTATTAGCACGTTTCCATCTGCTTTGGAATATGCTGTTCAGGTGATTTTTCTTTCCCTTATGAAATAATAATTTTCATGAATATGTAAAGTTTGTTATGTAGCTCCTGAGGCCACATTACAAAGTTCAAGTATCTTTTCACTCTAAATGTCCATTTCAGTTATTAACATATTGTATGCAGTTTGTCGGTTCATATTATTCATCATGAAACTTTGCATATTGGTGTAAAAAGCCCTACAACTACTGTGTTGGGGTTCTCATAAGAACGTTAAAGCAAATGTGATCTATTGGAGACAATGCATTTTGAAGTGGTAAAATCTAATTTTGGTAACAACACTGAGTATGTATCCTGATATTTTTCTACTCTTACACGTAGTATGTATTTATAAAGTGTGACATTTTAAATTATGCACGTGGATTTCCACCTTCACGGAATAAGGTTAAGTGTAGCTATTCCTTCATGTGTGCTGATACTTCTGTTAAATAGGAGTTTTCTTCTTTGTGCTTTGAAATGATCTTAAACTATTGCTGATGTGTGCTGGAAATTCATTTTTTGAAAGATGAAGTTAAAAAAAGAGCTCCTGACCTGGTGACCCGGCAATCTTTTGAGCAAGACACTGGAAAGAGCCTATCCTAGACTCCTTCGAGGCAACAGCTTCAGTCTCTTGAAGTTGTTTTCTGTGTGAGGACTGAGACAGAAGATTATTTGTGGCCTTCCATAAAGAGCAGAAAGCAGTCTGTCATTGGCAATATCAAAGTCAGTATCAACCTGTTTAGGTTTGAACTGAAGTTCAGAAGGTGAGATAGAACCGTATCCGTGATGTTTTCTTGTTTAGGTAGCAGCTGAAAAGTTTTCTTCTACCATTGCTCCTGTAGGAAAGCAGTATTTCCTGGGGTCCGAATTCAGTAAAGAGGTTTCCTCTTCCTTTGTTGCCAATAGCAGAAAGGAAGGACTAAATATCTTTCTAACCCCTGTGTAGTCAGTGACCTCAAGATTTATTTTACCTGGCTTTCATAGGTTCGTGGTGATTTCTGTTCAGTCCGTGTCTGGCATCTCTCTAGAGCTGTCTTTGCAATGTGAGGTCCTGTTAGATCTAGAATCCTTGCTAACAAAGGAATAATGTAACAAATACTCGAAATTTTTGCCTACTCCTTACTAGACCTGTTTTTCCATTGAGTCTTCAGATGTGTATGTCTGGCTCTGCTATAATGCACTGTTTGCAGTATGGCTGCATTTGATTCAGGTGCAATTCTCGTATTTTTGAGGCTTCTCTTTCACCAATAAGGTGATGTTGGTAGATCATATTAAGTTTCCAAGTAATAATGTTTCTCTGTGAGCATTCCAGCAAGTCTCACCAAGTGTATTTCCTTGTGAGACCGCTTTATGCACAACCCTTGCTTCCTCCATCGTATTACTTTTATTCCCTTCTTTGTCTCTATTTTTTTAACTACTTTGTGAAGTGTATCTAGTTTCTTAATTCCTGACAATCACCACTGCTACTTCATGTATGCATGGTATCTGGTGTGGACAAAACTAAATCTCAAATGCTTCAGATATTGCTTCCTTCTGTAATGACTTTGAGTAGTAGCCAGCTCTTTACTGCCCTGAATGCAGCCCCCAGCTGCCAGTTATCAAAGATTATGCTTTTATTTTATGAGATCAAAGTTTTCTATCATTATAAAATTGAGAAACAAATATTTGATCAACATCATATTTTGTAGATCAACAGAATTTTCATAGTGTTCTAGTTCTGTTTGTGGTTTCTGACAAAAAGCATTTGACTTCTGCTTTTTCATAATCACAGACACATTTTTGCTCTTGTTTATTTCACTGAAGTGGTGTGTTTTGGGAGAGAAACAATGGCATATTCCCATTCTTCGGGAGAAATCCTAATATGACGTATTTTCTGTTTAGAGAAAATCATTTTTGCTTTGCACATTTTTATCTGGAACCTTATTGTTTGCTCTCTCTGTGGAAGTACTGTAATATATTCTTGCTGCATATGTAGTTAACAAAGAAATTATGTTCATCAATATTGAAAAATGTGAATCCAATATCACAGTTTACACAAGCGCTTTAGAGATGTACAATGCAATGTTTAAGAACTAGCTGAAGATTTGAGATACCCTGGATCAATTTGCTGCTCCAGTGTGGATTTCCTGTTTGGATGAGGTCTTGTGCTTAGTTTCCTTAGCTGCAATGTGTTTACAGTTACACAGGGTGCTGTGATTAATGTTTGCCAGGTGCTGTAACACTGCTGTGATGGGAGCCATCTAAATATTAACAATATCCAACAGAGTAGCAGTGTGTCTGAGAAGCACGGAGTCTGAGTTTTAGAAATGACCAATGACTCTTGGTAAACTTGAGTGAACAGTGCCTGCAGCAGAAGCATCTTCACACCTGCTAAACTTATACTCCTCAAAAAAGAGATTTCATCGTATTTAAAGGGATAATGGTTACTGCTCTTATGCATGCAATAGCTCTTTTTTCATAACTCCTGATAATCTGGTCTGAGAGTTCTGCAGGTTAATCTGCCTATAGAATACAATACCTGTCCATTAATCTTGCTCGACACTGGCCATGAGAGTTGAGCAGAAGAAAACCTTTATCATTCACTCATGTTTGTGCCCCTTTCATCGCTCCAGTCCATTTGTCTATTCTGACATTAGATCAAGTCCTCAGCTGTATGTAGGGTCTGGTGGTCTTTGCCTCAGATAAGTGATGAAAGTCCAAGTCATTCACCTGTGCCTGGCTCAGAATCCTGCTTCTACAGATGCCAGTAGAGGATAGGAGACCCCTTTTCCCACCTAGAGCATTGCATTGCTCTAGGAGGCAGGTTTGTGCAAGTTAGTTCTTTTTTGTAGAAATTATCAGAGTGCATGCCAAAATAGAAAAATTGTATTTTTCTATGCAAAGGCTGCCTTCTGGTCCAGAACATCACAAAATTATTTGCCTCTGAAGAGAGAGAAGAATGGACTCTGTGTGTGTGTGTGTGTGTTTAAAAAAAAAAAACCACACACAAAAACACCCCACAAAAAACCCCCAAACCAAAAAACCTCTGACAATACCTGCACCTCAATAATTAGCTCAGAAAATATTCCTCTGAGTATTAACTGTACCAGATACTTGCTAGTTTAAACCAAATTGTTAAAATGTTCTTGGAAATTGAAGGGAAAAAAAAATCTGTCATCTTAACAAGCCCTTGGATATGTTGAACAGGTTCTGTTGTTGTGAGTTACTTCTAAAAGGCCTAATGACATGCCCAGGTGTTTCCTTAATAACTTTTCAGTTTCCGGAGTCTAGCATTTCACAGTAGCATTGCTACAAGCATTTAAGTGTTCTCTCTAGTATATCTCCATCAGTTCAGACTTCCTGTCTGCATTACCTCCCACTCTCAGTAATGGAGATTTATACCTGCATATATATATATATTTATTTTTTTAACTCCATTCTTGCATGTTAAACTTCTTGTGGTGGTAGATAGTCGGCAAAATAACTTGGTAGAATTGTCAAGCGTTTTGAGAGAGATTGGTGAATCACAAAGGTGTTGTGTTTCTTCATAATAACACAAGACCACAGATGAGTTTGGTCGCGTGTCAGAAAATGCAGCTTGGGTGGGATGTGTTACCACATCCACCAGATCCACCAGACCTGGCACCATCAGACTGCAGTTGTTTTGTTCTTTGCAACTCAACTTGAATCGTAAAACCTTCCCTGCTGATGAGGATATCAAATCTTTCCTGGAACTGTTTTGTGCTGAAAAAATGTAAGAACTCCTTTGAGTGTGGAATCATGATGTGGGTGAAAGATGGCAAAAGGTAATTGAACAAAATGGATGATAAATTGTTTAATACAGTTTTTTTCCCCATGAGAAGTTTTCCTTTCATTTACTCGGAAAACAAACACCATTGCTTTTTGACCAACCCAATGCATAGGTTAAATCCTCATTAGCTTCTCCTCCCATATATTCCTCACCTCTGAGTCTTTCTAAACTTTTTCTTTGTACTCTGCATCCCTAGAGGTCTGATTTTTCTACTTTTTACTTTAGCCACATGATTTTTGCAAAATTATGCAACAGAAAATAAATATGCTGCCAAGTCTAATGCAGTCGGCCCCATGGATGGTCAAGGGAACATGGGGATTTGGATCCTCAGTATCTGCCTTCCTGCAAAACAGCAACAGTCGCAGTCACCAGGAACCCTGCAGCTTCAGGCTTCTCTGGGGATAGTCTATGAATTTTGCATCTCAAAGACTTATTTAAGGGTTCTGCCTCTCTTGTTGCAGCTTTATCTTAAACAACAAATGTCCATATGGTAAAAAGGAGGATGAATCCCCTTGATCTCTCATGGAGCTGTTTGCAGAGGAGCAACTTTCTGCTGGGGAAAAGCTCCACCAGGATGGTGGGAGCAGTTAGAGATTGTTGTTTCTTGTGCTAGAAATCAGTTTCCCTGGCTATATTAATGTCTAGTTCTATACTCCAGCAAAAGCAGATTTCCAAACGTCCCATCTCACAGTGTATGAGCAAGCTGGATGCCATGTGGGTGTTGCTTTAAAAATCTTCTCCAAAGACTTGAAATGAAAACTTAGATTCTTCACCCTGACTTCCAAAGGCTACATCATTTTTTAGGAGGCCCAGAGAAGGCTCCAGTCACCAGAGGCAGACAATTACCAACATTATTCAGACTTTCACAGGAGTGAAAGGACAAGAAATCTCTAAATTCATTAATTTAGCGGATTCACTGTGCTGAGGGTGGAAGTGATCATAGCAAACTGCATCTGAATGCAGTGTTCTGTTTCTACTCCTTTAAATTGGCTTGGCAAGGATACACAATATTCACTATTAGGGTAAAATTATGTGAAGCAGCTGCACTGACAGATAAGATTAATTATCCTTTACATTGCTGACATTAACCCTAGTTGTCATCAGGACTATGGGAAGAGTTGCCCCCTCATCAGGTCATTTTGTGAACACGTTTACTACAACATGTTTTATTTTAAATTGTCATAAAACATCATGAGTCAAAATGGAGACACTCACCTGTGGTTTTCCAGCAATGATTTAGAATGAGCATCTCGGATTTTAAAATGCAGAGGGGAAAATGTCAGTAGCTGTAAGTCAGACTTCGGAGTTTCCACAGGGTTTGTACACCTTAGATATTCTTCTAAGTGCCTTATCACAGTGAACCTGAGATAGCGTCATTAAAAAGATCCTTGAGACCAGACCCCTGGTCTTGGCTGTGACCATGAGTTCTGCTTTCTATAGAGATGTTGCTCAAGCATGGGCAGGAAGAAGTACTGGCATGCCATAGGGAGTAGGATGCCTAGCTGGTGAGTTTCATGGGAAAAGGCTACTCTAGCTTAGTTCTTATCTCCATTTATCTGTTCCAGATAAGGTCAATATTTCCCTGTAGTGTTGGACTGCAGTGACAGAAACCAGGAGCAGGACTATGTTGCCAAGCAGAGCTGGCAGGTTGGTCTGCGGTCGTGCACTCAGGTGAGGTGAGTGTGTCTGCCATCTCTCTGGCTGTGCTGTCTGGCTTGGGACCTCTTAGAAAGATGTGTGGGTCAGAAGGAGCTCCGCTAGTGAAAGGTGTCGTGCTGGCGGCCTGGGAGCGGAGAGGTCCTTCCTTGCCCTGTGCCAGCCTGTGGGCATGATATGTTGA
>NW_010185948.1:67396-84422 GCF_000695765.1 Mesitornis unicolor
TTCTTCATGTGCTCTGGGGACAATCTCCAGGGCGTATCTCCAGATACAGGGAGCTGGGAGGCCAAGGATGGCTCCCTAGCCTTTGTGGACATCTCTAGCGTCCATAAGTTTCTAGGAACTGAACCTCTTGTAATTATATTGATACCAAATCGGTATTTTAATTCCTAGTGGGAAGCGAGGAAATGAGAGTGCTCGGTATAGGGTTAAGGCATAGTGCTGTATTTAAAAAATACTAATCTTTTGTCTTTGTCACACTAAGGGCAGTTTTAACATGAATTTGGGGCCTTCTTCAATGATAAATCTTCACGTGAGGTGTAAGAAAAGTCAAGTACATTAAGATTAATGCATTAAAAATTCCCCCTGGAAAGGGAAGAAAAATGTTAGTGTTTGTAGAGAAACAATGTTTGTAGCTTCTGGGAGGCTGGGGTAGCCCATCCGCTAGTTTGCAACAGTAAGCTAATTAGAATTACAAAAGCCATGAAGAAATATAAAGTGCTAATGTGATTAAATTTGGAACGGGGCTGCCCACCTGTTCTCCTAAATATAAGTGACTCCGCCACATGAGCTGGTAGTCATCGGAGGTGGGCAAGGCAGTGAAAGGTTGCACTGAGCCCTAGCTCAGGCTGGGCTCTGTCTGTGAATGAGGGCATGCCAAGGAAGGGAGAAGCCTGCAAGAATGTTTTGGCACTACTTCCTGGCTCCCACAGTGACCTTAGATACATATCACTTTATGTAATACTTTTTTCAAATGTGTGTAGTCAGCTCTAATGGCTCGTTGATCCCAGCTAAGCTCTTTGGCTTCGCTCTGCTGTCAACTGTTCTTGTTTGCCTGGGTCTAGTAAGTAATGTGGCTTGAAGCTACAGGCATTTCCTTACTATAAGGAAATAAATTCAAAAGCTCCATTGTGATCACTTGTTGAAACAGCCCTGAGTCACAGCACCAAGGTTCCCTGATGCTGACAAGCTAAAACAACTTTCACTTGGTGCAAAACCCTGCCAAGTAAATCTGCTTCCAGATCTGACTTGCAGTGTGAAGGAGGTGTCTTATGGATGCTCATTTAAAGAGCTTCACAATGTCCCTCTCAATAGAATTGAGCCTGCAGTATCTGTGTGAATCTCTTGACTTAAAAATTTCATCTTAATTCATCACTGCTTAGTGGGTGACAGCCACCACTCAAGTATGATTAATTAGCTTTTTACTTGCGCTAAACTTTTGTGAGCGTGGCATGCTTGCCAGTTGCAAATCAGAGCAAAGCTTTGAAGTGCTCTTCTTAATTCTACACAGTCCTCTTAGGCACGTTTTCTGTGGTGCTGTCCTAAAGATATCTTCCTCTGCTCTGCTGCTCATATCCTAACATACAGGCTTATTATTTATTCTGCCTAACACACCTATTTTCATAGGGGTCCTGGCTATCAAGTATTAAATAGCTGTGTTGGTGAAGTATTGTTATGTTTCCACTGATGCTGTCACTGCCTCACTGCAGTGATCGTACGCTGGTTGATCTTAAGCCCATTAGGGTGCACTGGCTAGCAGCTTCCTTTTCGGATATGCGGTCTTTTCTCTCCCAAGGGTACTAATTTGAAGAAGCAGCCCACCTTCTGATGGTAATATAGAGCTTGACTGTTACTTGCACTTTAGTAGTATGTTGGCATTGAAATTCTGTCTTCACCCGATTTTATATGTTTTATTTAATATATATTGTATATTGCGTTTGTTACTGGAATAAAAATTTTATTCCTAATGACTTCCATGGTAATTTAGAAATAACCGTATATATTGCATAAATAACAAGCTTTCCAGCTAAGAAGTGATTTACATCTTCCTGTGTTGCACGATTCCTTTGTCAGGCTTATTAAAAGCTCTCAAAGGGCACTTTATTTTTACCTCCCTTCCCTTTCCCCGCTGTATCTGTAATTCAGTGCTCTTGGAAGCCACAGGGGAATGTCAGCCCTCGGCAAGCAGGCGGGCTGACAACGAGTAGCGCTGGCTCGAACTGCTACCCCGGTGCCTTTGCTGCAATTACACCTTAGCTCTGCTCTGCAGTGTCCTGCTTTTTTCTTCCTGGACCTCTTCTAAGCGGGGATTAAGGGCATAAAAATGAATTGTGCAAGACTTTATAGTGATTTTATGCTGTGGGGAATTCCATTAGAGATTAGCTTTTTGGACCATAAAACTTCTTTCAAATCTCTTCTAAGCTGGATGTGAATTCTAGTTTCCTGAGGTAAATAAATACAACTTTGCAATCCTGTTTCATCCACCTGCCAACATCTATTATTGGCTTACACTGGTGCAAATCTTCTGACGGTAAAGGTTGAATCTGTGTAACTGAGAGTGGAATTTGGCTTGTGGCCTTTGCATTTTTATATGGCATGGGTGAAAGCCTAAAGTTCAGACCAAACTCCTGTGAGCAGATATAAGAGGGGGCTGGTGGGGGGAAGTAATATAGAAAAGATAACGTTGTTTTTTTAAATAGTCTGTATACATGTACGTGAGTGTGTGTAAATGCTCTAATTGCTTATTTCTCCTGTATTAATAAACCTACACACACATATATATATATTTATATTAAATAAAACCTGCAAATATCAATTCATTTTGAGTTATCGCATCCTTCCAGAAGGGTAGCGTTTTTGGAAGTCTTCTACATATGTACACGAAAGTCAGTCTGTTAATATTTTTTTTAACATGGAGATGGTTTGGGTGTTAACGCTGCGGGTTGCGCAGCACGTGATACCGTCTGGTAGTGGTTAGAACTGAGGTTCCACCGTGAGAGAGGACTCTGAGAGGTAACTGTTGCTTTTCTCGTTCTCGCTGGCTTTTGTTTCTATGTTCCCCTTTTTGGTTTTTACTGTGGCATCTTTAGATATGGTGATCACATCTTTTCAGTTGAATGCTTCTGTATTCCACCCAGAAAATCTAGCTTGTTTTTCGTATCTTAAGAATCTTTAGGTAATGTTAGAAGCCATGAATTTGAAAAATTCAATTAAGCAATAAATTATAATGTTTCTTAGAAAAACAAATTATTTTGGCTATGGAAAAGACACTTGTGTATAGAAAAACTTCAGAGTAATAATACTGCCTCATTCCACAGAAAATGGCCACTTTAGCTTAATGGTAATTCTAGAACAACAAATTCAGTTTCCACTTGCACTGTTTTAAGTCAGTGGCAACTCCATTGAAGCAAAAGGAATTACTGAAGATTTATATACTGACAATCTCTTCACTGCTGTCTGTCTTTACACATATTTACTAGGGATTTCTTTGCAAAGCTCAGTAACTTTGAACAATTTCCATGAGAGGAGTGGGCGCTTCTTGAGGGAACAGATCTGCTGATTGTCCTGTGGGGTTTCCTCTGGAAACCTGGCTGCCCAGACTTCTGCCATCTGGGCCTACCTGAAAATTGTGCTGAATCGTGTTAGGAGAGGGCAAAAAGCTGGGTGGATCTCTCAGAAATGAGGAGGAGAGGTGGGAACGGGGGGAAGCCAGATCAGAGCACCAAAGCTGCCTTCAGCTCTGCTTTCCAATGGCTACAGTAGGAAGCCTTTTTAAAATGCTACCTCTTGTCCTGATGTGTTACGGGAGGTGGGCAAGAATGGTCATTTCTTGTTTGTTTTATTTTTTGTGATTTGTTGGGGTGGTTGTTTTTGTGTGCGGTTGGTTTTGGTTTGCTTTTTTTTCCTCTGAGGTTCTCTGCAAATTTTATGCAACGCTGTAATCTTGTGCTTTGTGAGGAGAAAGTTCATGTTTCAGTGGAGTCAGAGCTACTAGGTAGGGAAGGGCCTGACTGCATTAAAAATTAAGCCTTGTGACCTTTATATTGATAGACATATACAAAAAAGAATGCACCGTGTATTATCCCTCTTGTCACCTGTGCAGCTACTATCAACACCTAACCATTCTGTAATGTTTTGTACTCAGACTTCTTCCCTCCTGCTTTTCATCAACACTAGCTTTGGCTCAGAGGAGCAGTGAGAATACAAAATAAATAAGGAGATACAAGGATATGAGGAATGACACGCTCTTGGAAACTACGTCGCAAGTAACATGATTCTGGCTTATGCTATGGAGCAGGGTGACAAAATTGTCCTAAGTGGTGTGAGAAATCCTATCCTGGGGAAAGCCGATGTCGCTGCTGCCCCCAGCTCTTGCCCAGGGAAGTTGAGGGGTGAGGGCCGGCGGAGGAAGAGAAGGGCGCACGTGCAGGAAGATGCCAGTCTGTGAGCTCTCTTGGGGCTGGTGAACACAGCAGGACGTGGCATCTCGGGGAGTGGGGCCGTTGCTTGTTTGGGAGCTGGCACTATCAGTAACACTCCCATGCTTCTCTAGCTAGAAGAATAAAAAATATAAAGACATGCTTGTACAGCGATGACTTCCAGAAAAACTTTACCTCCACCCACCATTTTATGCAGAAAATTTGGTGTTCCGGCAAAAAAAAATTGTTTCTGGACAAGTGATCAGTATGAAGATTTAAAAGGCAACGGTGGACAAGTGGGACTGAGCAAGTGATCAGTACGAAGATTTAAAAGGCAACGGTGGACAAGTGGGAGATTTCTTGTTTCAAATTCTACTAAATAGTCTTCTGCAATAGCTGTTTGTAGGGTCAGGCTCTCTGCTTTCATGTATATGTACAACTCATATTCAGGTGTGAAATGCTAATTGACTCTGCCTAAGAATCTTACGATTGTTAAAACCAGGGAAAGTTTTGCCATCTTCTTAATTTATAAAATTGTCTTGTCTTTCTTTTCAACTTTCTGGTAAGTTCAGTAAAGTATTCACCAGAGAATGCAACTGCAGAAAACCACTCTCCTAAGCTTGTGAACTTGATCATTTGCCTTTTAGGAAAGGACTGTGACAAAAGATAAGCTAAACTCCATGTTGTTGCTTGCAAAATTTGAATTGCTGTAAGCGAGGCATCCAGCAGAGCTGCTGGTTAGCATCGTGTAAGACTTGGCACTGCCAGTTTCTGCAGGTTTTGCCAGGCTATTTTGTCGCTTTTCTTAATATTATATGAATTGTCTTCCACAGCTCTGTTAGAAACAAATAGAAATCTGAAAGAACAGTGAGCAAAGTTGCTTTAGCTGCCTTTGGGTTAATGAACTACTAAGCAACTAAGAGACCTCTTGCTGTAACACCTTTAATAATCACAAAGATTAAGATCTGGTTTTTTGTCCTGTTTTTTTTTTTTTTTAGATTTGGGGATGAGGGAAGGAGGGAGAGAGACAGACAGACATCTAAGCCCCTCCTGACAGCCATCTATTCTGCATTTATCAATTACTTTCCTTTAAAATAGTAAAGGCAAGAAGGGCAAGAGGCAAGCATGGATGAGTCGAGACCTGCTGGCCAAACCAAAAGGCAAGGTGGAACTACACAGGCGGTGGAAGCAGGGATAGGTTTCCTGGGAAGAGTGCAGGGATGTTGCCCAGGTGTGTAGGGATGAGGTCAGGAAGGCCAAGGCACAGCTGGAGCTGAACTTGGCAAGGGATGCCAAGAAAAACAGGAAGGGCTTCTACAGGTTTGTAAACCAGAAAAGGAAGGTTGAAGAAAGTGTCCCCCTCCCTGATGGGCAACAGTGGTGAACTGGTAACAACAGATGAGAAGGCTGAGGTTCTCAACAACTTTTTTGCCTCAGTCTTCACTGGAAACCTCTCCTCTCACAGCTCTTGAGTTGGTAGCCCACAAGGCAGGAATCAGGGAGAAAAAGTCCCTCCCACTGCAAGTGAAGATAAGGTTTGTGACCATCTGTGGAACCTGGATGTACACAAGTCCATGGGACCTGATGAGATGCATCCCTGAGTCCTGAAGGAATTGGCTGATGTAGTTGCCAAGCTACTCTCCATGATATTTGAAAAGTCAAGGCAGTCAGGTGAAGACCCTGGTGACTGGAAGAAAGGAAACATCACACCCATTTTTAAAAAGGGTAGAAAGGAGGACCCTGGGAACTCCTGACCTGTCAGCCTCACCTCTGTGCCTGGGAAGATCATGGGACAGATCCTCCTAGAAGCTGTGCTGAGGCACACGGAGGACAGGGAGGTGATCTGA
Organism: Mesitornis unicolor; assembly: GCF_000695765.1. Lineage (NCBI taxonomy): Eukaryota > Metazoa > Chordata > Aves > Mesitornithiformes > Mesitornithidae > Mesitornis > Mesitornis unicolor. The sequence goes on from NW_010185948.1 coordinate 73,437, forward strand.
GACAGCCAGCATGGCTTTACCAGGGGCAGGTCCTGTCTGACCAGTCTAGTGGCTTTCTACAGTGGAGTAACTGCATCAGTAGACAGGGGAGGAGCTACGGATGTCATCTCTCTGGATTTCTGCAAAGCTTTTGATGCGGTCCCCCACAACATCCTTCTCTCTAAGTTGGAGAGGTCTGGATTTGATGGGTGGACTGCTCAGTGGATAAGGAATTGGTTGGGTGGTTGCATCCAGAGAGCAGTGGTCAATGGTTCCATGTCCAGATGGAAGATGGTGACAAGTGGTGTCTCTCAAGGGTCTGTAGTGGGACCAGTGCTGTTTAATATCTCCATTAATGACATTGACAGTGGGGTTGAGCGCACCTTCAGCAAGTTCGCTGATGATACCAAGCTGGGTGGTGAGGTTCATGTGCCAGAGGGAAGGGATCCATCCAGAGGGACCTGGACAAGCTGGAGAAGTGGGCCCAGGTGAACCTCATGAGATTCAACAGGGCCAAGTGCAGGATCCTGCACCTGGGTCGGGACAATCCTCATTTATTGATACAGGCTGGGAGATGCTGTGCTGGAAAGCAGCCCTGGGGAAAAGGACTTGAGGGTACTAGCAGATGAGAAGCTGGACATGAGCCACCAATGTGCATCTGCAGCCCAGAAGGCAACCACATCCTGGGCTGCATCACAAGAAATACTCTTGGTGCTGTGAAAAGTCTGTAACACCCCCTATAAAGCAAAACTAAGGTTAATGATAGGAAGCTTTGTTCTGTAGATTACATAGGGCTGTCGTCTGTTCTGGGTCAGTATCCTAGATGTCCAGTTGTCTCAGGGAACTGTTAATAGGTTGCCCCCATCTGTGGGTGACCAGTATGGATCTTGCGGAACTTGATAACCTCTAAAAACTGTTTTCTTTAACTCACTTTTAGTGGACAGATATCTGTGGTACAGAAGCTGTATTCACAACTGGCAGTTCTGTTGACACTTTTGATGCAGGCACACAATGAGCAGAAATAAGCATCCTGCTGACCTCTGGATGGAGTTCTTTGAGTGAGGTCTCAATGAGGGAGTAGTGTTGGCTCCTGCTGTTTTGTATCCATTTGGGAATCTCCATCTCTAAGGCTCCAGTTAGGCATATGTCAGGCTGCCTTTCCCTGATGGAATATTCCAGCAAGGAATTTGTATGGATTCAGAAGGTCAAATACTTAAAGCAAGTGTCAGAACTTTTGGCAGCTTTTTTTTGTTTTTAAGGCAGCTAATTCTGGTTCCTTCCTGGTAGGTGATGGTTGGCTGGCTCTTCTCTTCTCTGGAAACAACAGTATAATGAAGTAGACATTCCTCTGTAGTTAGATCCAGTGCCCATCAATAACAGAAAACCAAAAACAGTAGCACCAACAATTAAAGTACTTTCTGTTTGTCAGTCTGCTAGTATTTTTAGGAAGCTGTTGGAATTTGGCTTGTCATCTACTGCATTGATCCTTTGCCAAATGTCAGGTCCCCTGACCAGCCATCCAAGTCACTCTACCAACTGTCATCCTCCCCTGCAGAAAGTAGAATGCACTGGAGTTGGCAACTTGATGAAGAATTAACAGCCTCTGCCAGCATGCTCTAATTAAACAGCTATATAGACAACAGCTGTGAAAAATTCATCAATCACAGAATGCTTATTATTGGAATTAAAACACCTCATAACTAATGCATAGATTTACACTGATTACAATCCCCTAGAAGGAACAAGTGGTGCCAGCTTACTGTGCCTGGGCATTTTGAATGTTTCTGTTGCTTGCACTGTCGCCCATCTGCCTCTGGTTTGTTAACCATAGTTAAAGGGGTCATCAGCTGCTTTGCAGCAAGTCAGGATCTGCATCTGTAGGACTGAGATTCTGAACACTACAAGAAACTTTAATTTTACTTTCTCATGTGGCCCATGGGCTAAGTCTGTATATCAGTCTTGTAGGCACATGGACAGGTCTCTAGATTTATTCACGCTTGAGCAAATTGGAAGTAATGCAGCAAATAGTAGTTCAGTTACATTGACTTATAACCATGGTTAGCTAAGAAACAAGATCACAGTAAACTGCCCCATTTCAGTTTCTCCTAGCATTTTGCTGTCTAATCTAACAGTAGTGGCAACTGGATTTTTTAATAGGAGGTGTCCTCCTAAGGCAGAATATGTTGCTGTACAGCTACTAGAAAACTCAATATACAAACAATTTTCTGTCGTGGTTTAGGCCCAGTGCACAACTGAGCACCACGATCCCCCAGGCAGGGCTAGTCAAAATAAGGACTGGGAGGGCTTCTCACCACTTAAAAGGTCACAGGCAAAAGACAGACTCATCATAAGGAATAAAAACTAAAGAATTTTAATTGGTTACCAACATCAGAGTAGAACAGTGAGAGATACAACCTGATCAAGTCAAACACCTTCCCCTCACCCCTCCCTTCTTCCCAGGCTCAGCTTTGTTCCTGATTTCTTCACCTCCCCTGCTTTGCTCAAGGGCGCAGAGGGGATGGGAATGGGGCTGCAGTCAGTTCGTCCCATGCAGTCGCTGCTGCTCCTTCCTCTTCAAGCATAGAGGAGAACTCCTCTCAGCCTCCCTCTGCTTCCATGTGGCACCCTTCCCACAGAAGAAAGGTCCTCCACAAAGGTCCACGTGTGGGTCTGCCCACAGCTGCAGTTTCCCTCATGTACAAAACCGCTTCAGCCCAAGTCCACAAAGCTCCAATCTGGGTCTGCCCACGGTCACAGTTCCCTCACACACGAACTGCTCCAGCACACACTGCCCAGAGAGGCACGGCGTCGTCAGGGGCAGCCGCTGCTCACGTGGCCCTGTCCCACCGGTGAACTCCATGGGCTGCAGGTGGGTCGACCTGGCTCTCGCCATAGGTTGCAGGGGGAACCTTGGCTCTGTGCCCTCCCCCTCCCCTTTCTCCTTTCTGCCTTCAGTGACCTTGGTGGTTTTTTTTAGAGTTGTTGTCCTGAGGTCCCACTCCTTTCTCCACTGCAGGTCTCTTCTGATGGTTCTGAAGAGTTCCTGGCTCTCTCTTTCAGGCTGGGGATGCAGTGGGACTCAAGCTTAAGTTGGGGCCAGGCAGGGCCGGAGCCATGCTGATCGTGGCCAGTGCAAGAGAGAGAGAAAGGGTGTGCTGCACTCCCTCTTAAATCCATGAATTCACAGGGGCGCTGACTGGCTTGGCCCTGGTCAGAGGTGGGTCTGGCATTGGAGCCAGGGGAGCTTTTCAGGTAGCTTCTTACAGGGCTATCTCCATAGCCCTCCCCCACTACTAAAACCAAAACCCCCTCACAGAAAACCCAATACATTTTCTAAGCTGTTCGAAGATGGTAATATAAAAATACGCTTGCAATCACTCACATTTGTATATATTCAGTGCAACGTATTTGTGTTGACAGTAGCAACGTCTTTTCCTGGTTTAGAAACAAACTTGTCTATTTCTGTCAACATTTACTTATGCAATATGAGTACAGGTGCAGTTCTGCAGCTCTTGATCCATGTGTTTAGGTCCAGTACAAGGCTTGAGGTCCCACTTAAGCCCTCAAAACTTGTGGTATTCTGCCTAGAACCATTATATCCAAACTAAATGGAACAAACTTCAGTGTTAGAGCTGTAATACAGTATTCTTCTCCAAGACATGAAACTGAGCAGAAAAGAGCAAGAGGTTGACTCCAAGGTTTTGAACCTGTGATGAGACCTCTTGTGGTCTTCAGTGCTCATGAAATGGTATCTACAGAATCACACACTCAGCAAACTGTGAGTAAATGCTTTTCCTCATCTTGAAAAAAGAAATGGTTGAAAATATTCAATGACACTGAAACAGTTTTAAAAATGTATTGGTAGGTAGGCTGAAAAAAATTAGAAGACGTGTAAATGAGGGAAATTGTAGTGCTTTAATCTGAATAAAGAAAATGCCTACAATCCAGTCCTGGAATGACATAGGGACTGGCGTTTGTGTTTGCGTTAGTATCTCATTATACCTTGTAGCACAACAGAAATATGGTTATCTCAGAGGAGGTTGACTAGATGTCTTCAAATCATAAAATAAAAACACATGAAATATGGTGCAGGGATATAAAATCTGGATTCCTGCCAGGTAAGGTTACTAGCCAGTACCTCAAGGCTTTAATAGAAACTGTTTTGGTTTGTGTTTTGAATTAACTTTTAGGCTAGACTCGAGTATTTCCCACAGTGTGCAGACATATTTGATAAGGTATTATAAACAATTCTTACTACTGTGTGATTAAGCTAACAGTTTTTTAATTAATAACTGGGACTTCCTGTGTCCAGAGATGAAGACTATACCTCTGTCTAGAAAAGAACAGAAAAGAATCTCATTCTGTATCCTAACTAATGACTTAGGTGGCATCTGTGAGAGCCTGAGGAATTGAAGAAGTTGAGGAACACTTCCTCTAATGGGCGTGGTGAACAGAGTTCATCCACTCAACTGTAACATGTTTTTCTTTCTTTTGACAGGCACTTTCCTACACGCTGAGCACAGGCCAGACCTCTGTGAAGAGTCTGTTTAGTAAGACGGGGGGAAAAGGCCCTTTCTAATGGGTCTTCCAGGGATTCTGCTGCCAGATGCTTTTCTGCCTTCACACAGGCTTGATCCTGCAGTTGCTGCTGACTTCAATAAAGGTAAGACTTTAAATGTGTTGCTTTGCTTCTTTTCTCATGAGAACAAATTGGGCATGCCCTTACAGTTGCCACAGAGTACTGCTGGGATTGGCAGCAGCAAGACAAGGTAAAAAATCAACACAAACAGTGAAATGTTTATTGATACGAGATGTAAATGCTTCATGTACTTTGTGACAACTCAAAAAGATCATAGTCATGGCTAAGCTGTATTTCCACCTAAATGGACAGATAGGCTGGCAGAGCGTGCCCTGGTATTTAAGTATATTCACTTCCTAGCCTTGTACAAGGGGATAATTTGTTAGCTCTAGAGAGTACAGACTGTATGTTGGTGAGGCAGGTTTACTGAGCTGCTGTACTTTGATGCTGTGCTCAAACTACAGTAATTTATTTCTGACATAAGAATATTGTTCTTAAACTGCTCTGTCATGTGTTCATGCATAGTGCAGAGTACCAGTACTGAACTGAGTGCAAGTAGGTCTCAAGATGTCCAAAAGCTCCGTGTGTTTTGGAGGACAAGAGAGTTTTTAAAACATGTCACTTTTACTGCATTGAAGTGTTTGACTTGCAATACTTCAATTTAAGAGTAAGAAATACGATTAATTCAGCAGTGGAGTTAATTAGCACAGACTGTAAATGTTTTTGGTTTTGTTTGCTTGTTGGTTTTTTTTTAATAGCAGCAAATGCATTATAAATAACTACTATGTTAATCTATTGTAAAATGCTGCTGTTAGAGTAATTTGTGATGTAGCTTTTTCTTATGATAGCTGTTGGCATTGCAAAAGCAGAAATATTAATTTGGTGTTAATTGTGGAATAACCAGCCATGCAAAGTGTAATAAACCTGCTAAAAATTGTACTGAAACAGCAGAATTTGTGAATGAAGAGCTGCTTTGCAGTCCTGCTTCATGCAGGGGACGCATTTTGCACTGAACTGATTCCCATTTTCCTAAATGAGGAAAGCTAAACAGATTCAGAATTAAGACAGATATATAATAAAGAGGCCAGTTAGCGAAATGCAATTTCTGCTGTGAGGTGATTTCCTTAGAGAAGTTCATTTTAGAGAAAAATTGAGAATTGAGAGCAAGTTTGCATTTCTAGAGTGGGAATCTTCAGTAGGCGTTGAGTACAAAAGTACAAAGTATTTTAGCAATTATGCAAAGAAAAACAGTGTGCACAGGGCCAGGTTGTGGGGAACGGTAGTGTTATGGGCAGGAAGAAAAGTTACACATAGTTAATTCAGTTTACACTAGAAAACTGAAAATTTGCCATCTCATACTGTCTTTTTGTCTGTAGTTTTAAATAGGTTTTGCCCTTGGGTATTATAACAGAGAAATGTCCACTTTTAATACCTTAATCAGTGCTGTCTTGTTTTCTGCAGCTACAGTCTTTTCTTAATCCTTTCAGTCTTGACTGCTGGTCAAACTTTATTGAGCCACTTAAATTGATTGAGGTTTTTCCAATTTTGCAACATCATCTCTAATGCAATGAATTCAGTGACTTAACTGTCTTTTCAGTGTTATTTCTGTTTCAAGAAGTTTGGAAGATTATCCAGCTGTTGGTGTTGGTGGACAGCAGGATGACCATGAGCCAACAATGTGCCCTTGAGCCAAGAAGGCCAACGCCATCCTGGGGTGGATGAGAAGGGGTGGTTGTAGGGCAGAGAGGTTCTCCTTCCCCTCTACTCTGCCCTGCTCACACCACAGCTGCAGTCTTGTGTTCAGTTCTGGGCCCCTCAGTTCAAGAAGAACAGGAACTGCTTGAAAGAGTCCAGTAGAGCCACAAAGATGATGGAGGGAGTGGAGCATCTCCCTTAAGAGGAGCAGCTGAGGGAGCTGGGTCTCTTGAACTTGGAGCAGAGGAGACTGAGGGGTGACCTCATTCATGTTTATAAATTTGTAAAGGGCGAGTGTCAGGAGGAAGGAGCCAGGCTCTGCTCTGGGATGTCCAATGCCAGGACAAGGGGCAATGGTCCCAAGCTGGAGCATAGGAGGCTCAACCTGAACATGAGGAAAAACTTTGTCAGTGTGAGGGTGCCAGAGCATGGCCCAGGCTGCCCAGAGAGGCTGTGGAGTCTCCTTCTCTACAGACATTCAAAACCCCCCTGGCCGTGTTCCTGTGTGACTGCTCTGGTGATCCTGCTCTGGCAGGGGTTGCACTGGGGGAGCTTTCCAGGTCCCTTCCAACTCCTGATATTCTGTGATTCTGTGATTCTATGTTGGCAGTATTTTCATGAAGAAGAAAATAGTATATGAAAAGCACTGAACTTGTTTTGAGAATGAGAGGAACGCTTTATAAACACTTCATATACACACTCAGATATACTGTTGGAGACACTGACATGTCACCATAAAGGCTGAATATGATTTGCTTGCACAGCAAGAGCTCAACTTCTGGGAAGGTTTGGCTTTGGTATGAAAATCAGAGCATCTGTTATGCATTTTTCAGGATATTCTCTGCATAAAGCATACCTTTTCTGAGGATTTCTGAGTAAATATGTTATTTTTTTCTTTCAGTAAGTGTGTTTCTGTACAAACACATGATTATTTTTGGACTTTAATCTTGACTCCCATATACAGTACCTATAACTTTGGCTTCTGAAAAAGTTCCCACTCCAGAAGGCCATTACTTGCTTGTTGAAGAAATAGTGTCTTAGTGAGAAAGTTATCTTTTGTTTATTAGCCATTGCTTGCTTTATGCTATTCATGAAGATATTTGCACGTCTTATTAAAACAACAGACCCAAAGGAAAGGTATAACCTGTAAAGCTATGGGTTGTGTTTTGTTCGATTTAGAAGACTAGACTCAGATATGACAAAGACAAAGTTGCTTCATGTTTGCTTGGGTGTTACAAAAAGTATCCCCCGAGTGTGATTTGCATTCAGTTTCAGTATTTCTACTGGGCTGGTGAAGGGGATTAGGGGAAGAGGAGAGGAAAAGAATACTCTGATAAGCAATTTTATCCTTGTTTTCAGACTCCTACTGAAGACTGATCTCCTTTGCTCTGGCCTTACGAGAATATCCGAGTCCTTGAGAAAAAGGGGTTAATTTCATGAAGTTGGGCACCACTCAGTGATTTAAAAAAATTGTGTATGTTACTGAGGAAAGCTTGATGCAGGATGTAGGCATGGGATGGACTTTTAATCAATGTGCCAGGCTGGCAAGAGGGGACATAGAAGTGTCTGCTTACATCTTGTGATTTCTACCTGTGATGCCAGCTGCTCTCTACTTCAGTAGATAAACATAGGACTTCCTTCTCATGTTATTACTCCATGTTTTCCCACTAACTCTGTTTTAAGTTTCTCCTTTCCTTGTAACAAAACCTTACATGATTTTATGAGAACTCACCTAGTCTAATGGTAGCTCAGCATGAGCAGCTGTTGCTTCAGATGGCACACATGGCGTTCCTGTACATCTCAGCTGTTGGTTCTGTGACTGATCCTGAGATCGGGACATAGAATTCTACCCATCCAAAGGAAATGAACCTATGAGAGTAACACAAATGTCAGCATAGACACACCATTCATGACACTGCTGTCTCCTTTGAGAACGCACGTAGAATCAGTCTGGAGGAGAAAAGACAGTGCAGAAAGAACCGTGCCTTGCCAACACCGTCTAAGGAGACTTTCCACTGTGCCCTTTGCAGCTGGACTTGCCTATCCCGCATCAGCCTTTTCAGCCGTCAGCGCGCTTGCAGCAAGTGTGGGTAGTGCCCTTCCCTTGTCTTCGTTTGCAAAGTCTAGCCATGACATGAATTGATGTACTTGCAGAACAGTGGACACTCATCTCCAGCATCCTCTTCTGTCCTGTATTCAGGTAAACTCACATAAACCAGGTTTTATACTTCTGTTAGAGAACAGGTACTGCAGATAACTTATAAGGAAAAGTGAACTGTATGTGAGTCTTTCACATCCCATAATGTAGTGCTTGAAGAGATTCAGAGAAAATAGTTAACGGACTGAGGAATATTCGGGAAAATGGAAAACACATTTAAGAGTGTTGAAAGAAAGTGCCTAGAAGGAATTTTCTTTGTAATTTGAAATCTGCCCTTTTGCTTTACATTTGTAACCAGATGATCACAAAGGTGTTGCATCTTCCAGTAAAGTGCTCTGAGAAATTATTACACATGTTCAGTTAGTACAGTGTTGTTACTCCATGTTGTCTTTTTGATCAAAAATGCTGGGATGGCAAGGGGTTAATGTTGTTTAATAACATTCTGGCTTTTATTACAGCAGCTTCATTTGCTGCCCTCCCAGAGAAGCTTTCATAGCATGTGCAGATGATACGTTCCTGTCAGGATGCTGTGGCTCTTCACTTTGTTATCTCTGCATTTAGGTCCTGTTTGCAATCACTTAGAGTTCTTATTAATCAATGTATTGATGGCAAAGTCACTCTTATTTCAGTGTCCCAGACTGTTTGTGGCATTGCTTTCTCTGGGCCCTAAAACAGCTCTTGCAGTAATGCTGATGCTTGGTTTTGCTCTTTTTGTTTTCCATGCAGAATGCTAGGCTTTCACCTCTACTCACTATATATTGGAATTAGAATGGTGGACAGTAATCAACATATGGTACTTCAGGTGTAAAATATGTGTATCCAGATATTTCTGTCCTCCAGCTCCATGTCAGCTTCTATTGCCTCTAGCTGTGTTTCCCTTGAAACAAGTTTATCACTGAAACTTATTCAATCTATCACAAATTTTCAAAAGTTTAAATGTTTATGATACAAATTGGAAATACTCAGTTTTAAATAATAGCACAATATCATTACACTGTGTGTTATTACTTGCATTTAAGCTTAGAAAAACAGATATTGGCCCGGTGATACCGGACCTGAAGATCACCAGTGCAAGCGAGCTTATCAGTGATGTCAAGATTGGAAGCAGTCTGGGCTGCAGTGATCACACAATGGCAGAGTTCACAGACCTGAGGGATATGGGTCAGGCAAAGAGCAAAGTCAGAATCCTGAATTTCAGGAAAGCAAACTTCCAGCTCTTCAAAGAGTGAGTCAATAGGACCCCCTGGGAAACTGCCCTCAGGGACAAGGAAGAGCAACAGAGCTGGCAGATGTTTAAGGATGCTTTCCATAAAGCATAAGAGCTCTCGATCCCTAGATGTAAGAAATTGAGCAAGGAAGGCAAGAGACCAGCATGGCTGAGTTAAGACCTGCTGGTCAAACTAAAGGGCAAAGAAGGAATTGCACAGGTAGTGGAAGCAGGGACAGGTATTCTGGGAAGCATATAGGGGTGCAGCCCAGTTGTGTAGGGATGGGATCAGAAGGCCAAGGCGCAGGTGGAGCTGAACTTAGTAAAGGATGCAAAGAGTCGTAAGAAGAGCTTCTGTAGAGTTTGACTGGTATGTCAACCAGAAGAGAAAGGTCAAAGCAGCATACCTCCCTGATGAACGAGACTGGCAAGCTGGGAAACAGCAGATGAGGAGAAGGCTGAGGTAATCAACAACTTTTTTCCTCAGTCTTCACTGGCAACCTCTCTTCCCACATCTCTTAAGTGGATGAACTGCAAGACGGTGAGCAAAGTCTCTCCCACTGTAAGAGAAGATCAGGTTCGTGACGACCTGAGGAACCTGAACATATGTAAGTCTGTGATGAGACCTGAGTCTCATCAAGACTTCCCAGAGTCCTGAAGGAATTGACTGATGTAGTTGCCAAGCCACTCTCCATGATATTTGAAAAGTTATGGTGGTCAGGTGAAGTCCCCGGTGACTGGAAAAAAGGGAAACATAGCACCCATATTTTAAAAGACGGTAAAAAGGAGGACTCTGGGAACTAGGTGGTGCAACTTCTGGTCTCCCTGAGCTTATATCCAGTTCTGCAGAGTTTCTGATTTGCTTGTCACCGAGGGCCATGAAGTCCTCCCTTTCCCTGTGCAGGTGGCATGTGTGTTTCTTTCCCAACCCCTCTTGGCTCATAGAACTCACTCAGAGCCTCAGTGCAGCTGGGCTAAACACTTTGGCTAGTATTTAAGTTCAGCACTGTTGTGAGTTATAATGGAGGAATAACATACTGAACACTGCTATTTCCAGACTGCCTGTGAATTGGAGACTTGCACCTATGCAAGGTTTGAATTTCTGTGTTTTATTTCTTTATTTTTGTTTTAAATTTATAAAGCTTAAAGTTTTTTTCAAGAACTAGAAAGCTGAATTAGCAAAGCCCTGCTGAGCAGGTGATGGTTGAACCCCTGGATAGCAAATGAAAAAACCAAAGTACTTTCTGCCTTCAGTAGTAAAAAGTTTTATCTCCTGTTTGAAAACTCTATAGACACATCCATCAAGCAGTCTGACAGGGAAATTAAATTGGGTTACAGCACTGCAAGAAGTCCAGATTATGTTCCTGC
>NW_010185948.1:84453-89277 GCF_000695765.1 Mesitornis unicolor
TTGTGGTGAACTTTATAAAATGTTTCTTTCTGTTTTTCACAAAATAATGCAGTATAGAGCTAGTCAGCGGTCACAAGAGACACTGGGGAAATTTCTGGAAAAGCTTAGTATTCCTTAATGTCGAAATGAAATGAAAATATAGAAGTGGCTTTCCATTCCCGCAGAACCACTTGTGTTCTCTGCTTCCTTTATGAGCACACCAAACATGCACAAGATACAGTTTGCTTTATTTACTGCAAAATGAAAAAAAATTAATTACTTTCCTTACCATGAGGTAATTCACTTGTGCCCCAGTTGTGGTGGGCCACCATTAACTTCCACTGAACACGGTGAGAGATGCAGCTGTTCTGCTGGAGCCCCAGTAATCAAATAAATAATAATTTAATCCAACTCACTTCATTTATGCATTTCATTCAGGTAACCTTTCTTACCTTTCATTTACTTAGAGAGGAGCTCCTCTTCACAGCCAGGATCCAAGTGCTTTTGAACTCGGTGATGTTCACATCTAGAACCATAGCCTATCTTTGCTTTTCTCCCTTATCATTCCATCCTAACTACAACTTGAAGCAACTTTAGACCCATCTCTAATGGCAATGAGAAGCCATGAATGCTTGAAAACAGATCCAGTGTTGTTTTCAAGCTTTGCGAACTTCAGCCAGCCATTCCATTAACGGGAGTGTCAGGTTTTTTACAAAAACTGAAACAGGGAAAAGTTTCTGGTGTCAGGTTTCTTTGCATTCATATGAAAAAATAACTTTGTTTATATGTTTGCATGTATCTACGTATGGTTGATTAAGTAAAACCTTTAGTATGGGAGATCCTAGGTGTTTTAGCAAAAGAGAATTCATTTCCTCTGTTAATTTTTTGTCTCTTCCAGAACTGTTGCATTTAACTACATAGCCTAGACTATTTTTTGAATAGTATCTATGCATTTTTAGACTCAAAAGAAAAGAAAATAGAAAAGGGACAGAACTTACCTTCTCTTTGGATGTTCCTCTTACAACATGAGCATTAGAAGCCATTGGTCTCCAAATATCTTGTTTATATGGAAGTTAAGCTATCTTTTAAAAGTAAATACAAATGAATGCAACTGAAAAATAAAGGAGAAAGTTTATTAGACAAGGAAGGCTAACGTTGTTTAATCAAGTGTGGCATTCTGATCTGGTTTAAAAGCCTTGTTCTTTCTCAGTAAGCAATAGGAGTAAAATGTTCCTCTTACAGGCTTCGGCTTTACACATTGCATGATTGCCTTGAGGGATTCAAAACCTAAATAAACCTGAACTCAAAAAAGATATAAGCATGAGAAATCTCATCCTTTTTCTGGAACGGCTTAGGGGCTGATTGTTTATTTAACAAGCTGGTGCCCTGATTTTGCTACTGACACACTTTGCACTCACAGGCATTTAAAGTTGCAAAAAAGAAGAAACTCCGAAAGAAAGATGTGAGTCAAGGCGCAAAGCCACAGAGGTCTGCTGACCTAGGTGTTTTCAGTATTTAGTAGCTATATTTAAAGCTGCAGAGCTAGAATGACCTCAGCGAGCAGTCAGTATTGTTCTGATGTAATCAAACCAGGTGAGCTCTTCCTGTGTGTTTTTAGTTTCTTGAGTTGCTATGTACAGAAACTTACCGTGGGGAAGAGAGAAATCACATCTATGGAAAGACCCAGAAAAACACTTGAAAAATCCTAACAGACTAAAGTGAAATTTAAATAGTGTGTAGTCATTGTGCCAGCTCATAAAAGGTGATTATGTTTTATCCTTAGATATCAAGATTGTTGAGCGGCTGAATTTGGGAATTGCCTTTCATTGTCTTCACTGAAGCAGCTGGGAGCTGTGGGAAGGCAGGTGCAGGTGCTGACATAGCACCCCTACAATTAGCACGTCCCAGGGGAGCGTGAAGTGCCAAACCCAACTATGAGAGCCAGTGCAAAAGTTGATGTTTTGCCTTTTTTTTTTTTGTAGGAAAAATGCTATTTTGAAACACTGGTGGAAACATTTTTCATTGCTGCAAGACTCCCTTCCCATTAACTACGATTTTCTTGATACAAAATTTCATTCAATTTAAACAACTTTTTAAATCTAAATAGCATTGGCTCTCAATGAGGAAAGAAGGTTGGGGTTTTTTTTGCTCTGTCTGGTCCCTTTTTCTTTCCTTTTTTTTTTTTCTTGTACCAAGATGCAAGAAGAGGTTGTATGGAACAAACTAAGGAATGAGGAAGCAGCTGGGAAAAAATCCTTTCTATATCTTTTGGAATCAAATACGGAAGAATGAAAATAGTGTTTTCCCGTTAATTTACATTGGTTTTTTATTTTTGCAGTTGCAAGGAAAGAGCAAAAAGGAAGGTAAAGAGATTTCTTTTCTTGTCATGGATGTTCTCACTTTTGTCTCGAGTTTTCCCAGCTGTTTTCTACAAGATTAAATATCACATTTCCCCAAATGAGATTTCCTATGCTTGTCTCATTCCAAGTCACAGCAGGCTCTTCAACGATCACTTTTTCAGTTCCTGTTTCTGACATTGTGAAACTTGGATTCTACTGTAACTATTATATTAAGATTCAACCCAAAATCTTCAAATAGCAACATTTTCAGATTCTTTTCATGTGCCTCAGATGTTTGTGGCTTTTAGAAAGCACTATTTCAATACGATTTCAGTTTGTGACCAAATTATTGAAGTTTGTCAATGATAGGGTTAGTAAACCTGATCAAAAGGGAATTTGAGCATGTGATTCTGAAAAGTGCAAACCGATTCTATTACTATGTGGTATGCGTTCAAGAGGATAGACATTGTAATTAAATTTGGCTTCATGGTGTCCTGATGTTTGTTTAAATTTAAGTTGTGTTCTGAAATTGACCCAGACTTGCCTAAAACTCTCAATTGCAGGATGGAGATCTGGAAGGAGTAGGCATAAATGCATTTCTTACATTATTTGGAGTTGGTGAATTCAAAACCCTCCAATATTTTTGTGCTTATTTTGTTGTTTTTCAGCCCTGTGAAAACTTGGCAGTAAGTACAAGTGGAAAAGAATAAAAGAAAAAGGAACCAAAATTTGATTTGATTTGATTTCAGTTTAAATTTCATCTGAAATAATTCACTCAACCCTTTTTACACTCTTAAAAAAAAGTCATTTATTCATTGAAATATACATTTAAAACATAGTTTTAAAGTTAAGATTTGCTTAAAAGTTCCATACAGGTATACCATAAATTGGAATAAAACCCAGCATCTCAAACTCTCCTCAACCAAAAAACCTATTTCTCTTTACTTTTTCCCTAGAGATGAATGGACTTGGAGTGGTTCAAGAGACTTGGTAAAAAACCTTTTTATTTTGACTTTCATTTTTTAGAACAAATAATAGTATCTCCTATTTCCCGTCAAGTAGTTTTGTCTGGAAAAGAAAATAATTTGTTTCTTTTCAAATGGCATCATTTTTTCCCATATAATGTTTTCCAATGAAAAGTTTTGACTCCACTGATTCGCTGAGGGGCTTAGGAGGGAGTCAAGTAGGAGAATAGGGCAAAGACATCTGTTTTAATTAAAGCTTTCTAACCACTTCTGCTCTGTATGTAGTCTTTTCTAGATTTGAATTTATTTTTTTAACTGAGTGAGGAATTCTCTCATATCTACATTTGTAATTTCATTGTGTTTGACCTATTAACTAATGCATAGAGTGAGTGAATCTTTGATTTTCATTCTTTAGTGGTTAAAGATGAAAAAGGGTTTTGTAGAGTAACTGCAAAATGAGCTTTAAATTCTAATTAAAAATCATCTTATTACCACTGCATTTCACACTGTATAGTTATGGGTCTGATATTTTCTGAATTGGTTACGTTGGATTACCTTATAGTACTTTGTGATTGAGAGGGAGCGTGACTTTTTTGGAACAATTTCTTTTGCACAGCAGGGTGACTTAAATTAATGTGACTGACATCCTCCTAATATGCTTAAAAATCTTTGGAACAATTGATCTGAAACTTGGGTATTTTCATTCTGATTGGATCAGAAGAAGTTGGGTGTGCTGGATATGCAAGCTTATTCAGAGTTGCTCTTAAATGCTGATCCAAGGTAAGCATGTGTGTAAACTTAGCATATGAACATTGCTGGATCAAATGATAAAATTCTGAGCGAGAAGAAACTGTCGCACCTCACAAGGATGAAAATGAATCCAGGACTTTACCCAATGAGTAAATTTACAAAATGCAGGTGCTTAAATGTTTGACAGAAATATAGAGAGAAAAAGATTGCCGTGATTGACATTCTCCCAGATGAATGATCTTGCATATATGAAAACCCAGTTAATATCAAAGATGCTTTCCCTGAACTAAACCCCTAAACTAAAGTGTAAAATATTCCCTGTACTTTCCTTGGAAAAGGAATTTTCCTTGGCCATGTTGCTGTTAATCTTCAGCACGTAATGTGCTTTTCACTTGAGCAGTGAGTCTCTTGTGTGGAATGCCATTGCCATCCCCCTCCCCAATCCCAGTCACTAATTTGACTTCCTTAATACATTTGGTATAAAAATTGTGCTTGTAGAGCTCTAAGCACCTGTTTGTTGTGTCTGGCCAGTAGAGTAGTGCTAGCATTATAAAAGAAAAGTTGGAAAATACTAACCAGTGATCAAGGCACCAGTCCCAACAGATAATATTTTTAAATAGTTGTTTCCTTTCTGCTGTTGAGGCACCTATGCTGACAGTCAGTGCATCCTGCAGAATGGCTAATGATGTATAGATAATTAGGAGCTGCAGAATGAACTGCCCTGAAGAATTGAACACTTGTGTAATGTCCTGAAGTACAAAAATCTGAACTATCCTGTAGCTGTTCAGCAG
>NW_010185948.1:89308-94325 GCF_000695765.1 Mesitornis unicolor
TATACTGCTTTTTACAGATACTGTCATAAGATAATAGAAACAAAGTTTGGGTGGAAATGCACGCTTGCATCCTATCAAAATACCTGTGTGAGCACTGGCATAATCAGACTCAAATGATGTCGCTAGGCCTTGTATTTATCTGGCTGAGAGGTGAAAGGGTCAAACTTCTGACCTAATAGTTATTGTTGAAGTTGTGAAATTTATTTTAGACAGTTGTTCAACTTGTTCAACAGCATTCCTTTAAGAATTTGCATCCTCATGCTTCCAGATACAGAATTTCAGAACTCCACAGTAACATACAAGAACTACTACATTACTCTCTGGGTATACTTGTTCTGCCTTAGAGTTGTCATTAGAGCTTTTTAATTTAGGAATTAGATCATCACCATGAAGAAACGATTTGTTTCCTAGACACTCAGAAGATACAGTTGTGTGTGGAACGCTTAAAGTAAGAGACACTACTGTAGCCGAAACTCTTTCTAGTAAGAATGTGCATTCCCCTGCAGAAGTTATACTTGAGTCTTGCACCTGACTTAACAGGTTAAAAATGCATTTGCATTGACCCCCATATCAATATGACAGTACAGTCTTTTCTCCTTCATTCACTTGCCTTGTCCTTATCTCCCATAAGGCAAATGCTGTCTAGCTGGAACTAATGTGGATTGAAGGGGAAGTCATGTTGGCAAAGGCTTCTGAGTTGACTGAGCATGTGCGTGTCCTTTGGTACCCCCACAGAACGTTGGGGGGCTGTGCAGGCAGCTGACAACTGAGGTCTGGCGTTCAGTTGGTATATAGCGCAAATTATGTCAGCATAGCTACAGGGTACACTTTCACAGCAGGGCTCAAGAGCTGACCCTAACCATGTATTGATGTGTAGTTTGTTTTGCCATGCATTAGGCTCATGCGCTGTTACTGTTACAGTCACTAATGATGTATCTTGCCTCACTATAACTATACTGAGTTTTGGTTTAAAATATTTAGTAAATATGTGAGGTGATGAGTTTCCTAAAAATCTGGAGATCGATATACAAATGCAGTCTTAATGATATTCTCCACTGAGATTCTCACCTGGTAATTCTTCATTTGTTCCAAAAACTACGGAAAAACTCTGTGTGTCTGGATTGGGTGTTGGGAAGCACAGGGCATAGGATAAGGGAAACAAAGCTGGAGACAATTAGTGAAGAGAGGCAGAGAAAAGTGTGATGACAAAGGATTGTGTGGTGGAGCATTACGGCTAATCTGAAAGTTTTATTAACTTCGTTTGAATGATAAAAATCAAGCCAAAGCTGGAACAATTTGCCTGAAGGAAGGTGCTGCCTGTATGCAACTTTAAGTGCTGACAAGTGAAGTAGGAGTGTGCAATGACTGCTATTCCATAACAACCACCAGTGGTAATAGCATCCTCACTGTTGTGTGGCACCCACTCACCCTGAGCCTTTAAACCAGAATATCCAAAGGCCATCCTTCGCAGTACGCATTTTCACATCCCTCCAAGCACTAGCTTGGTCACTCTGCTTTTTCCTTCAGTCGCTCTGTTTATGGCCTCTTTCATTTTTCGTATGATCACAAAACAACAATAACCAGAGGGTAAGGTAGAGCTGCCAAAACCTCGTTTCGAGAAAGGATCGCACACAGGGGTCTGATCCATCCCTGGAATCCAAGGAACAGAAAAACTACAGTGCATGGGTTTATACTGGAATTACCTTAGTTTAAAAGAGTACCCAGAGGCTATCTTGAAGCCAAATGCCACTTTCAAGGCCAGAAATGGGCTGTCTTAAAATGAGACCCCAGCAACAGCTACAAAGCTGCGGTCTCCCTGAACTTGAGCCTGTGGGACCATTGCATATTTGTAGTGTCTGATTATCCCTAGCGATGGCTGTAGAGCATGCGTGCACATATTTTCTAGGTGTTGGGTGTTTGTTTCTTTTCTATCTGTGTGTAATTGGTAGCTATGTCTTTTCCCCCACTACTTCTGAGCTTATTGGGTATATTTTTTTTTTCTTTCGAGTTTTAAGTGTTAAAAATTCCTGTTCTGTTACATTTATGGTTTTTGCAGAGAGTCAAGTCTTTTGGGCTAGTTCCTGTAAAGAACATTGGCAATGTACTGCCAGGTTGGGCATGTAAATCCACCATAGTGACCCTTAAAGTCCTGCTCAGTTTTCATCTAGTTCTAAAGGCACTGGTTTTCATAGCACCTGCATTTTCACAAGCAAAGTCACATTATGTGCTTGCATGATCTGGGGCTCTCAGGATGGGTTTTGCCTCTCTTACCTCCAGAGCAGATGTATCTGCAGTATACCTTGTGGATAGCAGGTAGCCTAATGGTGCCTCTTTATTGGGCAGCCTGGTGTTTAGTGCACATCCATACTGCATTGGCTGTCTTACTTGACAACAGATAGGGCAGCCCAGCTGGCCAATAAAGAAAAAACAATCCAACCTTCCCCCATCTTTATGAAAAATATCTTTATGTGTATAAAATTTGACATCTAATGAAACCATGTTGAATCATCTGAATATGTTACAGTCTGTGATGGATCGGAACTGGAATGCTGACAGCTCTGAGGCATTTTTTTAGAAGTTGGTAATGGTTCAGATCTCATCAGCTTCTGAGATTTCATCTGGGTTTTTTTGAGGAGGGTGGGATAAATGTCTCTGGACATGATGCCAAGCTTGAATCTTTAAGAAGAATTGGATGAAAATGCCTTTTTTCTTCTGACCCTGTCTCTTCTCACCCATTGTGATATTATACAAATTGAATTTCAGGGCCCACGAGGTAAAGTTTCTGCAGTGGTCGGCAGAATTGTCTTTCCATCTGATTACCCTTGAGATCAGAAGCACGTAATATATTCAGGGGTGTTTCTAATCGAACGAAGCTCAGAATATGTGAGGGTTGTAGACAGCAGCTGGCCCCAGCAGAGACTAACAGATTTGCTGAGAACCTGCAAAGATCTTGGCAGAATGTCAACAAAGATACTGCAGGGTTGCTAGATGCCAGGAAAATGAGATCTTTGGTTTGCGGCAAAGAAAACAGTGTTTAGGGAGGATGGGATGTAATAAATTACAATAATATCACTGCAAACAAGCCTCATCCAAAAGTGTTAGAGACTGAGACTATAGGTTGTGTACACATTTTCATGGATTAAGAAGCTGAAGTAGAAGCAGGTAGAAAAAAGACGTGCTTTCTTACAGTTGACAGTGTTATCAGAGCCAGGAAAAGTAGTAACTCAATTCTCTACGTAGGAATTGGTTTTTTAAAGGAGTGAAGGACGAAGGGAACAAAAGCAAGGGCTTTTGCTGACTTGAAATAATAAGAATGAATGGAAACTGGGTGAATAAAATAGAGATGCTTGTGGAGAACAAGATCGTTGAAGACTTTGTTAGGGCCTTACTGTCTTTCTGGAGTAGCATCTACAGCATCAGGAGTTTCTAGCATACAGTATCCAACCATAAGTTTAGGTTTACTCTGACTATGCATTTGTTAGTGATTTGTCTGGCAAAATAGGTAGGTATTTCTCTGAAAGCTTCAGGTGCTGGAAATCTTAACTGGCCGTTTACCTGACCAAGGGTAAATGCTGCATGCCTAAACCATGCCTGGCCCTTAGATGTTTTCAGAAGATTTTAGGTCAGTCTGCAGGAAACTGTTTGATTTGTTATGTTTGTGTGTTTTCCTTGCTCCTTCATGAAAGTTCAGTGAAAAAGGTGCTCTCCGAAGAGCCTGTCCAGAATTAGTATGTTTCTGAAGCAGAATTGTGGCATTTAAAGAGCCAGCTTCATGAGAAGAGAAAAGAAGATGGATTCTCATCTAATCAGCACATTGAGCATGACACAAAGAATAGCAGCCCTCATGGGGAATGCCTGCATGGAAAATTTCTGCCCTACATGATAGGTTTTGATCAGCATTCCACAAATCTGATTTAAGTTCTTTCAGGGAGATTTCCTCTTCACTTACCTGGTGTGGCAATCCCAATTACTTATCACTGTTCTTAGGCCTTGATTTGATGATACCCTTCCTGATTACTTTATCAGGTTAAAGTCTATGGCTTATTGGCAGCTCTGTGTTAACCAGGCAGCTTTGGTTTTCTGGCAGAAAGGCAGCAGAGGGGGAAAGCAGCTGTTCCTTGAGATAGGAATAATAAAAAATGCCAACTAAAAGCATCTTTCTGACTTGCAGAACTGAAAAAGGCCATTAGCAACTCTTGGAATTCCTCGGTTTCTTGCATCTTTGTGTTCCAAGAGAAATAATGTGGCAGGCAGAATACCATTGAAAATGTGACACAATGGCTACTGATGGAAATGCCAGATTGAGGGGGATGGAATGCAAAAATAGTAAAGTACATGGATGACAAGCTCTTCCTTACTCTGAACTGTTAGGCATAAACTTCTCTTTCTCAGGTTCCTTTTAGAATAGGAAGCCAATGGTAGCAGACTGGTCAGTGTGACTTCGAAAGCTGTGGGGAGCTTTTGACAGCAGCTGCTGTGTGTTAGAAATCTATAAATTGACTTCCTGCCATGGGAGGCCTCCAGCTGGAGTGTTACTGGTGGGAAATCATCACCCTCCATCTTACCGGCAGAGAAAATATCTCCAGGACCGTGCCCAGGGCTGGTGAGGGGTTTGAGCTGGCAGATTCCTCATGTCAGCCAACAAGATCCTGATTAACAGAACTGATGTGGGTGGAGACCTCAGTGTTCTGCTGAGGGAGAGAAGGCGCTCTCCTTTGGGTAGTGTGTGCACGTGTCCATCACATTCTATGTTTTCAAAAACTCCCAGATGAGAGCACACTTCTTTCATCACGTCTCAGATAACATAAACCAAGATTTTTGGCTTTTTCCCCTCTTTCTCTATTTACCAGGTAGCTATGTGCTATCCCTTCTGTACAGGGTGGATCTGTGTTCCCTTTTCAGTGTTCAGTTCTCTTGACAATAATCCTTATCTACCAGTTTTGGAACTGTCCTTCTCCAAGAGGATTTAAATTCCTTTAAAAATTGCACTCTCACTGAATCAATAACCCAGCAGGAA
>NW_010185948.1:94356-100925 GCF_000695765.1 Mesitornis unicolor
AAAGGACTGGGTTTTGGTGCAGTAGGTGTCTCAAGATTTAGTAGCCTCTATCATCATCTTTGTTGGAACTCAGTATTTAGTTAAAGTTTAACTCCCAAGCTGCTGAATTCAAGCCTCTTGCATTTCCTTTCTGTCCCTGATGAACTGGCTTGGTTTCTGCCAAGAGGGGTATATCATGATCTCAGAAATATATAGGCTTCTTGTCTACCTGTCTCCTGTATTGCTGAGATTTTCTTCTACTCATTCCACATATTAGATATCACTGCACTTCATGCCAAAATTAACACCAGGCTTGAACTCCTTGACGTTAAAAACTGAACCTGAATATGCTGTTTCATACCAAGAAGAGTAATTCTTTTGCATATCTGTGGTTTTCAAATACAGTCATGAATTCTTAACTGAGGAGGAAAAACCCACAATAAGATATTTTAAAAGTTTATCCTGGCCTGTGTGCATCCTTGAGTCCTTTGCTGTGCAGGATAAGGCTATGTTTATAGTGAAATGGGAAATCCAAAAGAAAGCTGAATGTTCAAAATTCTGGAGATGTTTTGAGCCTTGTGAAAGTTGGTAAAGTGAAGGAAATGTTAACTTGATTTAGAAAAACAAAATGCAACGACTGACTTCTCAAAAGTGGTTTAGGTTTAGATTGTTTCAGCCTCATAGATTCTGAAAATTGCATTTAAATGCAGTTTAGATATCTTTTCAATAAAGCTTTCTGACCTTGGCGACTGTTGGGGTTGGAGGGTGAGGATTAAATAACAGTGAGGAGAAAAACAAAGAAACCAGGAGTTGTGGTAATTGTTAAACCGTGCTTTTTAGAAATGGGATCGAGTTGGAGGACCCCCAGCTTTAGCTGCTTATTGGTACCCTCTCTAGAGCAGTGATAACTGCTTTCCCACTGTTTGGGTTCAAATTCTAGTTTCAAAAACCTACAGCGATACACCCAGACAGGAATCTTACAGATTTCTGCATGCCTCTCTCATAACGTTCTCCCTTGTGTGGCTACGTGGGCAATGAGAAATGTTGCAAAGGTACCAGGTTCCACCCTGCAAAGGCAGTTCATGTATTTGTGTACAGGGTTTATTCTTTTGCCTTTTTCTACTTAAGGCAGTGGGTTCAAACACAATCTGCATCGGTTTTCAGCACATCAGTCAGTGGTGGCATCAAAATATTACTGCTAAGTTAAAAAAAACAAACCCATGCAATTCCAACCTCTCTTCAATTGATTATATATTGGGGAGGGCAGAAGATGGGGAGAGCCTTATTTTAAAACTCCTGTGGAATACTGTTGCAATTTGGTCTGTGAGGAGACTTCATTGTCTGTGCCTGTGTATTTTGGAGGAATAATATTGGGGACAAGCTCTGAACTCATCAGGCATGCAAGCGCACAGGCCAGGGTTCATACACCAGCTCTCTTAGGGAGTCCCCCGTGCCCTTCTTCTGTACAATTACCTGATACGTATATTGGAATGGTTTGTGCATATGTAAACACAGAATGCTCTCATACAAAATGTATGGATATAGTTTAGAAAGCACTGTTGAATTTTTTTGCTTATATAGGCACATTCTGTGGCCTGACAGGATTACTCCCATTGGAGTAATAACTAGAAGTTTTGCTTATTTAGGGCCTGTTCCTACTCCCTTTGAAGCCAATGGCATAATTCCCAGTAATGCTTAGTGGTGCAAGGTCAAGTCTTTAAGGATGATAGAATTTGATGTTGGAGGCCTCAGTCAGAGCTGTCTGAAGTAACAGGGGTTTCCCCAGTTACTTCAGTGAGCAAATTGCCATTATTTCATGAAAATAATTATTTTTAAAACAACTTATGTAGAGATGGTGTTACAGTTAAACTTCAAAATGAAGAAAGTAAACCAATACTTCATTCTGGCTGATACCACACACTTCTTATAATACTAAAACATTGAGTTCAAGTAAGTTCCCAGAAGTTTGGAACAGCCACATGCAAAAGCAATGAAGTTTTTAAGTTGAAAAGGACATTCTGTGTTGCTGCCACATCTCTTCTGACTTCTGAATGCTTTTCACTACTTCTGTTGCAGAAACAGCTGTTCTCGTGGTTTCTCAGCCTTCATGCTTCTGGTCTCAGCTGGTCTGACACCATGGCATCTGCATGGAAAGGGAAATGATGAAGAGAAACATTGCAGCTGCTTTAGAAAAACTGCTTGCTCTTGCTAATCTCAAAGGGCACTAGTATACCATTGCAGGTATTAAAAAGCAAACAAACCAACCCAAACCAAAACCCCAGATCCTCTTATCTTTCAATATGCTCCCTGACACCCAAGGATTTCCTTTAGTTCTGAAACTGCTTTCACCGACATTTCTCATATACTGGAAGTTTGTCAAAGCTCGGTTATTTTTATACTTAGACTTTGGTACTACAGGTTTGCTAAGCTAGGTCTTTAAAGGGATAAAGTAAAAATATAGCAGACTGAGGAGAAGCGCAGAAAGCTACTAGAGGGCATTTGTTGGCATTTTCTTTCTTTCGTTCAAAAAAATCTATTGACCTGGAGGGCATGCAGGAGAGCCCATCTGTTTTCCCATGGTTCTAAAAGGAAAACAGAGAAGGACATGAAATTTACTTAATGTGTATTAACATTCTGTTTGGATACTGACAATCTACTGAGTTGCTTTAACTGAAGGACAGAAAACAATTTTCCTATCTTGTTTTCTTCTGTTTGGATCTGTTCGCATGTGGTTACAGTGGACCCAGCAATCTAAATAATATTACTGCCTAGATTGCCACAGCCCTTGGCTGGATGCTGTTTGGCTCCCTTCTTACTGTACAAGTAGTCTCATCTGTGTGATTTAATCTTCTTTAGGTCTATCTGTTTACAGTGCTTTTTATCACCTGACGTATCTGCCAGTCTTTTCCCAGGAGTGGTGCCCAGTGACCCAGATGTCCTTCCCCTTTCAAGAGGCAGCATTAACACTTCAGGCCTTTCTACACCTTAAATACATATCCTAGAGTCCCAGCTCTTGGTGCATGGCTACTTTGTGTAGGGTGGCAGCAGTTTCCACTTTAGACAATATGAAAAATACTGAGGTCTGGATACTAATATATACACCATAAATATTTCCCTGTCTCCCTCTTATTACTACTCTGGAGAGTCTCCTAAGCCTAGGACTGTAGGATTGCCTGCCTTCTAGGTACCCAGCATATTAAAGAAAATACAGCAACATGCAACTGTTATGGTTTTAGGTGTTGTCAATGGGAATGGAGTTTCTGGCTATTTGTGTTACACTACGTACCTGTGTTTGTTTTATGGTGCTTCCTGGTCTAATCCATGTGTTTGGGGTCTCATGCAATGGTAAATTTTATGGCTGTTTGAATGATTGTCTGGTCTACTACAGAAGATGGCCATAAATTTTAATGATTCAACAAGACCCAGTTGAACTAGAATATGTCTTTTTAATATGATGCTTATTGTACTCTAGCTTAATAGCCTTTTGGTCATGGTGGACCACTTAATGTTCACAGAGACACCCAGAGAGTTTTAGGTAATCTGAATGTTTAGCTGTGGGAAAATGTGAATCAGCTAGGGTTGCTGAGATCAATATTTCTGGGTGGTTCTGCGACTGAACCGTATGTCCAGCTCACCATCGTCCTGCAGTGGAATGCTGGATCTTCTGGGAAATCTGCAAACCACTCCCGGAGCTTCTCATCCTTTTATCGCTGAGGTCGTGCTATTCGTTTCTGGTTTTCAGCCATGGGGTTCACGGCGTTAGGAAGACTGGTTGTTTATGGACTCTCCCGAGAAAAAGATCAGTTTCATTTTTATGTATGTATTTGATCATAAATATGAAGGCGTGTTAATAGTATGTCTATCTGTAATAAATGTGTGTTAGTATTTAAGTATGGAGCAGAATCCTAAATAAGAAGTGGAGCAAAGTGAACGTAGAGGTTATTACAAGAGTGACTGCAAAAAGATGGGGGGTGTGTATTTATAAAAGGAAGTTCTTTGTCCAGATGTCCCCCTGCACTGCTCAGGGAATGTTTCTGATTGGTCTCTGAGTTTTATATCACTTCAAATGAAATATATGATACAAACCTCCCCCCCAGGTTCAGCTAAGGCACTTAAACTAGAACAGCATCACTTAACTGCTCTAGTTGAATTATATTATAATTGAGCTATCACAGAAGCCTCTGGAGAGCTTCTGGTTGAACACTTCAATGTGAGGGAAAGCTGCTTTTCCTGATTTTGTTTTTAAAATTGTCTTCATATTTGCACCAAAGAGACTAAAGTCACAACATTACTCACAGAAATCTCCTCCAGTAACACAGTAACCTCTTTATCTGCACCAATGATGAATGCTGAATTGTGGAGTAATACTGAAACATTCTTAATCTCCATCAAAACTGATGAGGCTGATTCCCTTTGTGTGGCTTTGTTTGTTTGATTACCTCTTTATACTTGTAAAATGTGCCTGAGGAATGTAAATTCTGATTTAGTAAGGCTCTGTACTCTTGCTTTGTGCAGGGATGTGTAGCTGCAAAGGGACAGAAATGGCAAATCAAGCCCAGCTGAAGACATAAGGTGTCCCCCATTTTTAAGGAAACAAGACCAGTGTAATGCAATCAGACAAAAAAAGCAGAATATTTTAAATAAAGGTTGTAAACTGGGATTACAGCTTAATGAGTGTCTCTGCCACTGATGTCTGCTGCTCAGATGTGCAGGCAGGAACAAATCAGAGGAACATTTTACCTCACTTTGACCTCGGGCTGCCTAAAGACATTGCGTGCAGAGGATGACCTTGAGTTGTTAACTCAGGGTAGCTTGTGGAAAAAATATTCTTGATGTCAAATAGTAGTGCCTCTTCTATAACATTGTAAAATTTTCAGGTTGTTCTTTGGAGCCGCTTAGAAATACTGCGCCTGTCATACAGCGAAACAGACGTGTTACTGTAATAATCGAGAAGCTTTGAAAATACGGTGTAACAGACAGATCCGCTCTTTATGTAATTGCAAAAGCTGGAAAAAGTTATCAAGGCATACAGAGCACAGATGTAAAAGTTGTCCTTCATCGTGTGGTACTATTAACACAAGCAGTACAGCAAATATTTCAAAGCTGTTTTTTTATGGACGGGAGGGTGGCGAGGAGATAACCTTTTTTTTTTCCCCTAGCTAAACCGAAGTTTTGTTGAAAGAGATTTTTCCCTGGGGGATATTCTGTTTTTAACAGGTGGAAAGGAATATTCCATGAAATATTTCTGAAATGGATTTTCTTTTCCAACTGCTGTTTTTAGGTCATTTTGGAAAAAAAATAAACTAAAAACCAACCAACTGAAAAAGAAACCCACACCAACCAACTACAGAACTCCACCCCAACAAACCGAGTTGCCTCATTTGGTGTTTGGCAATCCTAAGGTTTATTTTTCATTTTTATTGGGTGGATACTGAGTTTCCTACTTCTCTCCCTTATTTTAATGAAAAGTGACATCTCTCTCACTCATCTGCTCCCAAAGAGAGGAGACAACAGAAGTTAAATAAAATAACAGCCTCAAACTTCTCATCACAGAAATGTGACAGCAGCCGTGCCTCAGTCTATGAGACTGACTGGATGTGTTAGCATTTCCAAAATTTTCCACAACATCACAGAGACTACAGTTTTCTTTTTTCTCAAAATATAAGCTAATGTCGTTGTCTTGAACACCATTAAGGGATAAAAATTGGTTTGTGATTGTAGTCTACTATAACACTTTATAGACCAAAAACTGAGTTGCACTAAGAAAACAATAGGAAGCCGATCCAGTCTAAGCAACATGGAAAAAACAACTGCAGATGAACAACCCACCACATTTTTAGTGAATTAATGTATTACATGGCCTTTGACAGTTGCCCAGGAAATGCTGCAGTAATTTATATCAGGCAAGCGCTCAATTGAAGAGGAAAGATCACGAGCATCTAGTTGGTACAGATAGTAAAATCTCCCCTGTTTTCACCATTGCTGCTTACTGGGGATCCAAGATAAAGAATTCAGAAGGAACTGAGGGCTGTGAATCTTGTTACTTAGACTTGTCTCCCTCTTCTAGAAAGGTTATGTATCTGTCTTCTCTGCGTGTATATATGTCTTCTAATAACAAAATACAGATACAGGCACTTTCCCATGGTATGAAAATCCATATACTGGAGTTTCTGCCCTTCCAAAGATAACTGTAATTTAGATCTTTCAAGTTTTTCAGAGTAATATTTTGTCAAGTTTTGTGAATGATGCACATGAAATCTTATAGGCTCATATATTATATTATATTAAATCTTATAGACTCATATTATTATATTAAGATTTAATCTGTAAAGAAAATAACTATAATCCTACATTTTAGTTTTTCCACAGCATTTATTAACAAATATATGGCAGGAAAATGGAAAACATTGGCATTCAAGAAAGAAAACTGTCCCCTGTATGAAAGCAGCGGTTTTAGTAGTTCTCGACGTATGTTCAGAGGCTGTACAATTCCAGTGAATAGGCACCAGAATGTTTAGTAATTTCTCATTCGGATACAATTTATATCCATAAACAGTTACTTGATTATGAAAGTCTGCTGGAAGAAGTAG
>NW_010185948.1:100937-114346 GCF_000695765.1 Mesitornis unicolor
CTTCTGATTTCTGTGTCTAAGGCTGAAGAACACCCTTGGAGAGTGTAAATTTAGTCATTTAACACTGATTTTTTTGTTTTGGTTGGTTGACCTCCTGCCCCCCAAGCAATTCTGTTTCCCTATTAAGATCAGTTTTAACAACTGTGGCAGTTCACAAGACCACAGTAGTGTGTTCTATTTGCTATTGGAATTAGTAGAAGAAAATGAGCAGACCTCAGGTTTTGGCTCTCTTTTGGTCAACACTGATGCAAATCTGTCACCGACAGGATTGAGAAACCTCTGTGGTGACATTGTTCCAGAGGCTTCTCATGTGAGCAGAATTCAGAAATTCAATTGGTTGTGCAGTGCGTTACTGCAGCACTTCACATGGAGTGGCATTAAGTAATTACACTGTAGCTGCTGCACAACTGTTGTCATTTTTCATGCAGCTATGTTACATGATAACACGATAACACTGATACTAATACTAATGTTGGGCTAGGCAGCTAAAGAGGGGATTACAATAGAGAAGTGCTAATAGTATGTTATAGTATGCCAAGAAGTCATTAGAAAGGAGAGGAGGAATAAAATGAAAACTACAGTAGGAAATTGGAAAAGACTTAAGGCAAACTGCAGGCGGAGAGTGTTGTGCTGTTTTTAGTGCCTTTAAATTCTTGTTACAGGGTATAGACTGAGAGGTCAAAAAATCATGATGATGTGAAAAGGAGTGGGAAGTGATGGGCTTGAGAGCAGTCACCTCATTTAATGGCTGCAACATAAGGCATCTGCTAGGTTTGTGGAGTATTTCTTTGGCATACTCCCATAGCTATTTTTCTGAAAAAAGTAAATTGATATTCCTAAAAATACCAGAGGGTCTCTTGAGTAATGTGAAAAGAAGAAAAGGGCTCCAGATGGTGGAGACAGGGATGAGATAGCAGGCTCTGTTGCAGTTTCGTAGCATCTGAAGTGAAGAAGGTCAAAAGTGATGTAGTTCTGCACGGACAACAGACCTCTGTACCCAGAGCACTGTGACCTCCCCTTGGTGATCAAACTGGCTTCCTTAAAAACGTCATAAGTATAAATGTCGGCATGTAGAGATTGGGATTTTCACAAGTACATTCAGAATGTGATAAGTTTCCTGCCACACTATCATCACAGTGACATACACACAAGTGTCAGTAAGCTTGTTTTATTCTGCACCCATATGTGGCAATGGGAACAGTACAAAGCTCTCAAATGGGAGAGGACAGGCAGTGGGGGGTGCTCCTTGCAGAGCCTCTAGTCTAAGTGAGAAAAACCCAGGGCAGATAAGGACATGGAAAGGCTTGAGGGCCTTTGTGGTCGCAGAACAGGAATCCGCTTGGAAACCAGTGCTTGTGCACACAGGTATTTGTGGCCAGAGCTATTGTAGGGACAGCTCGGCGGATGCTGAAGCCTGTGCTTGCAGTTGAGCCCCTCTCCTGTTCACTGTTGACTGAACTCCTGCTGCTGCCTTTCTGTGTCTCCCCTCCTTTCAGAAAACAAAATATTTCTTTATGAGATATGTAGACCTCTGTGATTAACTGGTACACTGATAGTGTTTGCTGACAACATGTTGTACCCACCACTTGCCTACGTTTGAAAGACTGAAAATGAGGATTTTAATCGTAGCTACACATGCATATGGAAAGTATTTTCATGCAGTATATGAACAATATACTGTCTGGTCCTTACTAGGTTAAACTATAAGAAATGTAATAGTGCCAGCATCACACTCGTACATATCAACTCCTCGGTTCAAATGATCTGTGCTGGCGTACGTAGGCTTCTGCCTCGTTAATGGGCAGAAAAATCTAAAAGGAACAAACCCATTTTAAAATTCAAACTGACCATCTGAGAAGATTTTTCCCCACAAATTATGAAGTAAAAGTGGAAAGCGGAGAGTTTAAGTAAATTTTGGACTAACTATTGCATGGTAGATATTCGGTGTTTTGAATCCAGAGACATGAATAGCTTTCTTAAGAACAAGCAAAGCAAAACATCTCTGATTAGAAAATAATTTTTCAAATACACCAGTGTACTCAACTTTCAGTTATTTTCCCTACTGGAAAGAGGAAAATAACATCTGGTCTCCATTTGTTTTGTCTGAAAAACATCAAGAATATTAAGCCTGCTCTTTGCTTCTGAGGGTTTAGGTCTTATAACATGCCTGTTATGATTTCTTATGCCTCAGCTAAATCTTTAATGAGAGTGTTTTCTATCTGAAATACTAATTAATTGTTTCAAATTAGTCAGATGTTAATGTAAGTGTATTGGATTTCTTTTCATCTTTTTTGTGGTCAGGCCTGTGGGGTTTTCACCATTCCACTATCTTACAAGGTCCCCCAGGTCTTACAGTACCTGACATTTGAGCACAACCTCTGTCTCCAGCAAACGCTCAGGCATTTGTCAAACACAAAAAGGCAATGGACAAACCCACTGGTTTTCTTGTGAACCTGACCCTTTCCAGTCAGCGAGGCAGTATGATCCATTGCTAATGCTGAATTCTGCAATTAAGTATTATTTATTGGGCCTGAGGCCTCAGAGGGTTTTTTTTCTTATTGATCAGTGTATCTGCATATTTGCATATTGTGCATCCAGGTCACACTTTAACTGTGTCACATCACCATCACATGTCTGGCAATACTGGGTTTGATCAGAAGTTGGTACTGGCAGTTTGGGTCTTGTTCAAAAAACATTGGTGAGTTCATGTAACACCTGTTTCCCCCTTTTTCACAGAATCACGGAATATCAGGAGTTGGAAGGGACCTGGAAAGCTCCCCCAGTGCAACCCCTGCCAGAGCAGGATCACCAGACCAGGTCACACAGGAACACGGCCAGGCAGGTTTTGAATGTCTGCAGAGAAGGAGACTCCACAACCTCTCTGGGCAGCCTGTCCTTCTGCATCTTTTTTGGCAGACGTGATGGCAACAGTGGTATTTAAAATTGTTTATCTCTCTTCGTCATAATTCTCCCTTAGAAGTGGCTTACTACATTACCTATTAGGGTAAAAATTTTCCTGATGAGTGTTTACTATAGGCTGAATTGCTTGGAACAAGGAAAGGTTGTCTTAAGCCAATCTGATTTTCCACAAAGCCATTAAGGAAAATGCATTCTGTAATTCTTCATCCCAGGATGTGGGAAGGTTGGGAACCTGCTGGGAAGTTGTTCTCAAAACCCTGAATCTCTGATGGCGAGAGACATTCTGAATTCCACCATGAATGTATTCTTGACTAGTTAATAGCATGCGTGTAAGTGGGGATCACCTTGTCAGTACTGCATTTCAGCTGAATTCCCTTCCTAATACTTATTCATTCAAGTAAAAGGAATTTGCCCAATCTCTCTTCTACTGATATGCCTTTATGTTTTTAGGAGAACTTCAAATCTGTCAGAGGTGGTACTGAGATCAGGGATAGCTTTTGCTGCTTCTTCAAGGACATCGACCTAGTATGAATTTGATCAAAAGTAAATACCGAAATGTTTTGATTCAGAACTGCTCAGTAGAAGCAGGTGATTTCACCTAAGGTTGAGTGCTACCCTAAGCATCGTCCCAGGGCATCCAGGTGCTGTGCTTGTTCTCGTTGTGACCACTTCTCCTGGATGTGCAGATCTGGGACAGCATATTGGATAGAAAATCTTTATTCTGGTGCAGAAAATATAAGAAATAGCAGAACTGGTGGGACAAGGGTGAGGAGACCAGCTGAGGCTGGATTTTGAGGCAACTTTGCTTCTGATGAGGTGAGGTTGAGACTGCAAGAGGGATTTGGGGGCGGGGGCAAACTGGAAGAAAAGGACATAGTCAGGAAGACTGTATGAGAACAAGTAATGAGTTAGAGAGCTGGGGTGGAAGTTGATTAGCTGAAAACGGTGGAGTGAGACAAGAGCTTGGATAGATGGAAAGGCACATGGGTCAGGAAGAATGCACGAACTATATCAAGATACTGGGAGCAATCGTAGAGAAGTCTTGTCTTGCAAGGGTGATACCCAGTGTTCCTGAGGCTTAAATTTGTTCTTTTTATCATAAAAATGTTGAAATCCATTGTCAAAGCACTTGTGATATCTTCCCTTCAGAGGCTTGCCAATATAGAAGATGGTCAACGTCCTACTGGTGCAGGCTGTGCTTTCACGGCACTTGGCTCAGTGTGGTGCTCATGTGGTTCAGCCACTCTGCCTTTGGAAGTGCATGATAGCTTCTGTTGTTGTTTCTTCTATTTAATAAACTTATTTCCTGGGCACTTGTTTTGGGCATTTTTTTCTACCTTTTGGTAGATTGACTTTGCAGATGTAACATGTTGAACATCATCTGTAATAAATCACAGGTTTTCCCATTCTGCTGTGGCAATCAGTTGTCATTGGTTTACCACTAGGCAGTATTTCTCCTGAAGTCGTACCTTGAACTGTCACTACTTGCCAGGACTACTGTGTGCTTCACAGCTGCACAACAAAAAGGCAGCTCACACCTCTGAGAATTTAGGCCAAAGTCTAAATTAATTGTTGAAAATAAGCCTGAGCTGACTCTATTTGCGTGAATGTGGGAGTGGAGGGGAAGGTCAGCACTGGTGGTGTGGTTCATGTTCCAGGTCAGGGTGTGCTGCATTCCAGCAGCAAAGGGCTCTTTAACTATAGGCTTTGCTGGGATTCCTGGGTTAGGCTAATCCCAACTGGATTGAATTGGATTGGACCTGCTGTTGAGTCTTCCTGACATGACAGATTGTGTTATGTCTTGTGGGAGTCTATACAACATCGAACAGCTTAGTACTATGCTCTATAAGCATACATTTAATATTTAAGTATGCAGCTCAAATTCTGCTTTTAATCAAAGTCAGCTCAACTCTGAGGAAGTTAACAGAGTAAACAAGGGTAGCATTTGTTGTAACTGTCTTAGAATTTGGCTTCATGTTTCTACCACTGTTTTTCTCCAATGTACTTATTATTTTAGAAAACACTTCAAGTATTTCAACTAGCCCAAAGGCTACAGCTGCAGTCTGATCACAAATACAAGCTAATGAAGTGAATTTCACGGTCTGTAGCGCGTTTCTTTATTCTGATAGAACATAAACATGTATTATATAGGACATAGGATCTAATTTTCTGCACTAAGTGCTTCAATTTAGTGGCTTCCTGAGGAACCAACAAAAAACTCTCCAAGTCCACAGGGAGCTTCTCTGCTCTTAGAAGAACCTTTAAAAACACTAATGTGAGCAGTAGAATACCACAAAAATTTGATAGAATTGCTGTATAAGTGAATAAGTATCAGCATAACATCCTTTAGGAAATGTGTTTTTTTTTCATTCAGCAATGAAAAAAAAGTTAATATTCTTTGGGAAGTTGCCCTTAATGGCAGTAGGGAATGAGCATACTTTGTGTCTCATAACAGGCCACTTCTGAAAATGGAAACATTGCTAATACGTTTCTGAAAGTCACTTGTCAGAAACCAGAAGGTAAATAAATGTAGCTGACAACAGCCAGGGTTAGTGACCTTTAATGTTCCAGTTCTTAGAATTATCTATAATAATAGTTTTGGTCTTGACTAGTATTATTACGGTCGTTCAAAAATACTTGCTCAACAACATTTCAACAGATACTGCTTTCAGCAATAAAATAATAAACCTACTGCATTACAGTGAAATTATTAAATCTGTCAAACTAGCTGGATAATATATTTAATATCTTTTACGGTATTCTGCCAGGCCTGATTACCACTTGAATTTTGAATTTGCAGTTTCATACTGTGTTTGTTATTTTTGCTGCTGTAAATATATATCTGGCTTTATAATATGTTGACAATCAAAGCCTTAAACTGTAAATTCCCAAGGGACTAAAGCCACTCTTAAGTGCATAAAGTACTAAGCAGCAAAAAAGACTTCCTATACTTCCTGCAGGGTTGCCATAAGTGCAGCTGCTTAAAATATCAGCTCTTGGGAAAGCCTGTGTGAAGCCCCTCTCATCCAGAGCCTTCTCTGATGCTGACGCTGTGTTTGAGGGTGTCTTTCAAACAGGGATGAGTGTGCATCTGTTGCCAAAAATGGCCCCTGGCGAGCTGCGGCTGCGCCCAAAGCTGTTCCGACTGTGGCTCTGGGAGGGCCTTGTTGATCTGTGATAAGTAATCCTCTGCGGCTTTTGTGGTGCGGACAGCTACATGTATTTCTCAGAATGGCAAAAAATTTGCTTGTGTTTCCTATGGGATGTATAAGGCTCGGCTGGAGCCTGACTTCTGACACACGGCCCTGAGCTTCACTGGCTGTGCTGATGTTTGCCAGCATCGCCTGCGCTGACTCACTGGGGCAGTGGCCGTGCTCTGTTTCTCCTTATCTGAGAGAGGTGAGCACAGAGTGAGCCAAACAGCCTCACAGCTTGCTACTGCATCTCTGGAGCTTGACATGTCCCTGCTAAGCCCCATAACTAATATCCTGCAATGCACCCGAGTCAGTTGAAGAGCCAAACTTGGAACACTTCCAAAGATGGACAGAAACATGCTATTCCTGCTTCCTCTTCTTTTTCCCCAAAGACTTTTCAGGTGCTCTTTGCAGCAGAGGAGCTCATGAACTCATTGTCTCATTGCCTTTTTTTTGCCTCCTGCACATTGTCCCACTTTTACAACTTCCCAGTGCGAGGGCATCCCTGTGGTTTCACCTCCTGAAAATGAGGTGGACAGGAAATTTTGAAGAACTTGGATAACAAGCAGAAATGTTAGCTAGTGGCTGATGGTTCTTGTATTTGGTAGGGCATAATCCTGTGAACTGCTCAGCACCTGTAATCTGTTGCTAAAAGCCAGCAGGCTCTCCAGGTTGTTCAGTGGCACTGAAAGATGTAAGGTGAAGAGCACGTAACTGTTCCAGGAGTGGATGTCACTGTGGAGTGGAGCAGAGTGCACAGAGGTGTCACTGTCGCGTTCCCCTCAGTATAGCGCTTCTGGATGATGTCAGAGAGGATACTGCCCCTTACCTGGCCTCCCTCTTCATCTTAGTCTACATGTTGCAATTGCCTAGGAAACAAATAGCAGAGCCGAGTTCATTGCTAAAGAAACACTAGAAGGAGAATGGCTCAAAACAGCTTGTAGGAAAAGAAGCCACGGCCACTGCATTCCTTATCTGCATCTCTGGTCTTAACGAAATCCAGGCTGTTGGTGCATACCGAAAAGAATTTGAGTCTCATTCATCACTTCCTATTTGTCTTAAAGTGAATGCTGTAGATGGGATCCGATTACCATGGCACAAAAACCTTTTGTGTTATTTTGTGGTGGTACAATTTTGCACCAAGATTGTATAGATCCTGTTTTCCCAAGAGCTGCCTGTGGCAGCTGGGATTTCAAAAGCCATAGGATACTTTCCAGCACAAATGGCATGTTCCTCAGCAGCCCTGTAGCTCCCACGATCCAAGAAGCAGTGGGAGACCAGAGGCAGCTGTGGAAAAGCCTCTCCTCAGCCAAGGCGGCCGCGCACACCCTGGTAGTGGGGAGAGGTGGCAGAGCTGATTCCTCACTGCTGCATGCTCCTTTCACTAAAACAGGTTGAAGAACTCGTAGTAGTATGCTTAGCAGCTGGTCTCACTATTTTTCTGTACATCCAACTTCCTGTGAGTCACTTTGTTGTTTTGTAAGTGTTTACAGATCAATTTGGGGAAATAAGTTTCCAAATTGTTACTTGCATTGGCTGCATGCTTCATTCGCTGTTCATTATGTGTAGTGTGTGGTTGGTCACAGAAATCCTGGGCTGTTATTTGCTTGATAAACAAGATTGTTTTACAAGACGAATAATGAACACCAAGTAGCAAACAATGAATAACCATAAATGCTCATATTTATGCATGAATTATCTTTCCAGCATTCCAATATGGGCATTTGTATGAAGAAGAGTCATTGCTACAACATTGTGAACCCAAACTTCTGAATAGATATTTGTGTGTTGAATATGATGAGTCTACTTAAACATCTGGTGTTTGACAGAATAGTTGCACACGCTTGCTTTTACTATTTCATCAGAGAGATCTCAGAGGGTGATTTTTCAAAGGCATGAGGGCATTGAAAACAGAAGAACTCACTGAGACTCAGAAGTTTTATGATGGGGAGAGGTGCTAGAGGAGACATGAATTCCAGTATGTTTTTGTTCTGAATTGGAACAAAAAGTGACATTTCAAAATATTTCACTCAGTGGAAAATGGGGAAAAAAATCAGTTCAGGAAAATAAAAATATGTGTTTTGAGTTTTTCTAAATGAAACAGTCAACAGCTCTCATAACTTCTGACTCCTGGCTCTGCCATGGCTCCCTGGGGCATGCTGTGAAGCTCCTGTCCTGCTGGAAGCAGCTTAGGAAGTTCCCTGAAGTTCAGAGGGTTGCTCAGGTTGGAGCCATGATGGCTGTCAGGCTCTAAAGTGTGTGGCAGGAAATTGGGAAGCCCTGAATATGCCAGCTATGATTTGAGGGCTTCCGAGCAACATCCTGCTGGTTTGCTCTGGCAGTCATCATGGCAATGTTGTTGTCCTATGCAGAATCTGGGAAGGTGGGTTTGCAGCCACGTGTCAGGCAAGGTGGAAGGAAACCACTTGTGTTTCCAACAGCAATCTGCTTGTCTTGGGAAGAGGTCACACCATTTCTGTGAGGCATGAACACATCAGTATTCCCAATAGGAAAGCTGTTTCACCAAGAAATTTGCAAGCAACTGTTGGAAAGGCAGTGAACTTTGGACACCAAATTGTGTCCAATTTGGAAAATTTCACTTGAAGTTAAAAATGAGTACATTAACAATGAGATGAACACAGTGCTCCTTACCCTGCCCCGTCACCTGGCTGGGAAGTGCAGCAATTGGTCTTGATTCAGTTTGCATTTGTGCTTTGCAGCATATCTGTCCTCACTCCTGTGCTTTATATACACATAAACTTTACGACATTAAAGCTTTAGCCTAGGAAAACATTTGGAAAATGGTTTTCAAAAAGCTCTGCCAGTTTGCACCAATTGGGGGTCTGCTCACTCACTCATTAGGGGTTAGCTGCAGCCTTGTGAAGTGTTAGCAGTACTAAGGGGCAGTTAAGAGTTTGCTTATGCACGATAGACAAAATTTAGTCAATCTGTCATCTAATTTTATTTTTAAATGCATAGGGAAATTTTTTTATGTCATGTTGTGTCATGGGGAACTAACTTATCCATTGAGCAACGATATAAAAAGTAGAAAACCAGGCTCTTGTATGTGAAGAGAAAAAAGGATCCATTACAGAAGAATGGGGAGGGCAGGTGAGGGTTAAGCTGAAGAATGTACCAGCACGGCTTTGCTGAAAAAGAAGTCCAGGAAGATCATACATGTAGGCAAAGCAACGGCTGACATTTATTTGTTTCTTTTAAGTATTTTACCTTGAAAACCGGAGCTATTTTTCATCTTTATTTTCTCATAAAATAAGCCAAACGTTCAGAAGAGAAGGAAAGTCGGTGGACTTGTTGTTTTAATAACGAACATATGCCTGCATGTGTGATTTCTTTTTTACGCTTCATAATTGGCATAAACTCCTCATGTGACAAGTCTTCGACTTTAACTACTGAACTTGTGCCAACATCAAAAGTCATTGTGGAATTTCAGACCTTTGATGTTTGGTTTAACAGAAGAGTTGATGGCTGCTGAGGAGTAGCTAGCAGGAACAAACAGATTTTCTAGGTCTCATCACACATAACTTAGTTTCTGCTCGTTTCTGATATTTTACAAAGTTGCACAAATGTTCTTCGTGGTGCCGAGTTGTATGCACTTTTGCTGTTTCTGATGTTCACAGGGAGAATTTGGCCTAGAAAAATATCTTTACAGAGGTAGAAAAACTAAATTAGGATATTAAAACTAACTAAAAGCCCCAGGATTTCACAATATTTTGTAGTGACTTTATAGACTTTTGGTGCTTTTTTAGTCTTGCAATACTGTATTTTCCCTATATTGTATCCTTCTGATCCTGTAAGTGCACATGGATGTATAGTCAGTTGTTTTTCCTAATATTACTCCATTATAACTACAGAAAAGAGTTTAAAAAAACCAACAGGAAACAAAACAAACTACCAACAAACCCAATTCCCTTTCCTCTCCCCACCAAAAAAACCCCAAAACAACACAAAAAATAACCAAGCCATATTTACTATGTGCAGTCATGCACCTGGATTTGTTCTCACTTCTTTACCCCGCTATATTTCAGTAATCTAGATTGCTATTTTGGTACAAGTCTAAGCAGAATCCAATGTCTAAAAGGAAAGTTTGTGCCTCCAACATACATGGTATTAATTACAGGGTAGCTCTGTAGTGTGCACAGACTATTTTTGAAGTAGCACAAGTAGGGAAGATGAGTTAGAGATGACAATGGAGGTGAAATTGCAAAAAGGAGGAGAAAATACAATGGGTAAAGAATGAGAATGAAAGATAAGAGGAGAATGAAAGAGGAAAAAAAGAATGGGAGAGAAGACAGGGAAACGGATGTACAGAACTGTGCTTTTATCCTCTCTTAAGTTGCTCAGGAAGAGTAATGTGTTGGGTGGATTCAGCTGCTTTCATGTAGCAGAGTTTGCAGGCAGAAATTCTGCCGGGTTCAGATGACCTTTTTGAGAAACAGGCATAAAAAGAAGCTGAACAAAAGAGCGAAAGAGAGTTTGCTGTTAGTCTCGAATCTGCTTCACAGGATGATCTCCCCTCTGCGCCGTGGCTCTTGAGTGGATTTGCCAGGAAAGGCCAGCTTAGCGTTGCACGAGGCTCCAGCACCTCACGGGATCTGAAACCCAGACCCTGTCCGAGCCTCCTGAGCCATCTCCAGCCTTGCTGTCAGGAAGCAGGCAGGATGCTGTTATGCTGTGTGCCGAGCTGCTCTGTGTGCACAGTCTGCTGACCCAGTCCATGAACTTTCTTTGCTTACGAATGCAGGCATGTCTGCTTAGTTCCTTTTCCCTTACCTTTGTACAGGCATGGATTGTTTCTTGTCAAATGCAGCACTAAGCACCTTAGGAGATTTCTGTGCTTGTGCGTATTTAAGTAAGAGGATTAAAAACAGTAGTTCAGTGTCTGGGACGCTCCCAGAACAGTGTCCTTATTTAGCTTCTTGCTGAGGTGTGAATACTTTTTTGATGATGGAAAGTCATTTTCATCCATGTTTCTAAGAGGTATTCAGGCTGAGGCATGGCTGTCCAGACTTCTCTGAGTAAAGAATTTGAGGACGTGTTCCTGCAGCATAATATGAGCTGTACAGTGCATGCACTGGTTCATTTCTTTAGCAAGTAGCCATCCCTTCATAGCATGCTGAGGGATTTATTCTCCAAGGAGCATCTGCAATCTGCTTGCCTCTCTTGACTGCTAGTATTTGTGTTTGGCTTTAACAGATCTAGAAGTGCATGAACTGTCCTGTGTCTCCAGCAACAACTGCTGATCATCCTATCTGCAGAGACTACTGAACGGCACTTACTTGAGTTGATGGAAATTTTCTGCTAGATAGAGCCTTGACTTTCACAGCTGTTATGGTAGTAGTGTCTGTATCAGTAGTGTGACATTACAAACCTATTCCCCCTCAGCTTGCCCAAGTCATCTAATGAAGAATTCATAAATGCAGATATGTTGCCTTTCTTGGGAGACACGGAAATATGTGAGCAGGGTTCACTTCAACTTCCAATAAAACAGTTTATTCTTTGTTTACATGAGCTCACCCCCCTGAGTATTGTAGACCCATGAAGCCTACATTTGGAATCCAAGTTCTTCTCTGGAACAACAGGCAGTATTTTCAATTGACCGTGCAATAAAATCAGCAGTACAGATGTTTCAGATGGAATGTAGCTCCCTATGGACAAAATGCCACAAAAGGATTTAGGAAGGTCCATAACCACCATGCAGAAGTTAGGGGCAGCAGCAAGTAGGGTTTTCCAGAGTTCAAAGACCCCTGCTAGAATAGATGGCCCAGCAGGGCTAACAACACTCAGGGGAGTGATGTGTGGTCAGCTATAATAACCAGGTATTCATTGACAGTTGAACCAACTGGGATTAAGCCTTTCAGGTGAGCAAACCTTGAGCAAAGCTGCTGGATCCACAGCAAGACACTTTGTGTCTCTGTCACTAAGCATGGTGTCTCTAATTGAGTCCGAGCAGTAAGTGGAAATGCCTACACAACAACTTCAGAAAAAGGAGGTGGAAGAAACACAGCGGTTATGCCCTGGTGGTAAGGATGCATGCCTGACAGGACAAATAGGTGAGCGAGAATTCTTTTGTCATAAGCAAGGTAAATCGAATCGGTTGGAACAAGTATGCCAAAATGGCTAGGTCACTTCTGTTTCTTTAGGACTTCTTTACAAAGTAAGGGCCTAAATTTCCCCTAACAGTGGCTTGAAGGGTATCCTTTGGACACAAATTTAAGTTCCTAAACCACAGACTACAATTCTCAAAACCCTGTTCTACTTCCAGTGCATCAGGGAGGTGCCTGTTTTCTGACAGATGTTCAAAAGCTCCCCTGACACACACTGCTCTACTGCTAACAGGTAGCCAGAAATTTGCTTGGTGCTTGTGCTTTGACAGAACTGAAACACCTGGTGATCGAGCCCAGCTCGCCTGTCTGCTGAAAGTCTGGCAAACTGAAGGGTCTGGACAAACCACAGGGGATCTGTAAATTCTTCCCTGCAATCGGTTACCTCTGTAACTGCGATTGGAAAGATGCAGCCTGAGTGTGACACATGTGAGGGGAAACAAACTGCACAGCTATTGCAAGCTCCAAAGGCAAGTGGGGAAAGTAGCAGCATGGAGTTACCTGGTCAGCTTTCCCTGTGAATCTGTCCTGGATGGAGCTCTTGCCCTGTGTTGCAGACAGCGTAATCAGTTACGGTTCCAAGTGTGTTCCTTTAGCTGCAATGTCCAGCAGGCCCTAACCTGTTTTGGCACAGGGAGGCTGAGGTTCAGCAGTCTCCCTGCTTCCCTCCTTTCTGAACTGTTCTGCCTCATACTCCTTAGGTCAGAGAGAAATAGCGACTCTTCTGCTCCTCTAGATATGCTATGTATTGACATATGAAAAGGGAGATCTGTTGCCTCAGAAACAAGTGAATAGTGAAAAAAAACCAGCCTTGAAACCACGAGCTATTCATAAAGTGTATCTGAAGCAGGCTCCCCTTTTCATTGGTTTTAAAGGGAAGGATTTGAGCTGTTGGACTTAATGTTATTTTTTTTACAATGAGTAATTAATACTTCTACCTGCTGTTCGAGTTCTTTCATGAACTAAATCAGCAGCTGGTTTAAATCATCCCTATTCTGTTGAAGCCTGGCAGAATGATGCCAGTGTAAACCTTTGAACGACTTGGGCCCACTTAACTTCTTCAAATATTCAAAAAATGGCTTTACTAAAAAATAAACTAACAAAAGTCATAGAGCATATAATTGAGGAGTCTACCAATAATAAATCAGGTTCATAAACAAGTAAGATCTTCAGC
>NW_010185948.1:114377-123970 GCF_000695765.1 Mesitornis unicolor
GATTTTACTCCAAGCTTATAACTGCTCATGAGGCATTTTAAAAAAAATAAATGTGCGTGGTACATGTCTCCTTTATCAAATCGGAGACAACGCTGAATCATCTGAACATGCTCATCACACACCACCAGGAAATTAATTAAAATTTGCTAGGAGTCTTTTTTTCAGGTAAAATCCATCAAAAGAAATGTACACATACAGAATGTTACCACAGCAAGAATGATAAATGCCAGAAACACTTTGGATGCTAAAGACATTATTTTGCTTATGACAAGGCATTCCTTTCCAGTTGGCCAAAGACTGTTGCTGTACATGGTGAGATTAAAGCTTGTGCTGTGGAGCATGGTCGAGTTTAGTTCACGGGCCATGAATGTGCACAGTCCCATTCACTCTGTACCTCCAGACCCACTGTACCATTACGTGCTTATTGTAACCGGCTTATTTATTAAACATTGGCTCTAAGTAAAACACAAAGACCTTGCTAAAGCAATGACTGCATGCTTTCTTATTCCCGATCATTCATAGTTTATTTATTCTGACTCTTAAAAAACCCCTGGACCTTCCTTTGTAGAAAGTATTTGTCATTTACCTTTACCTAAGCACAGTGCACTGTGAAGCCAGTAATCTGTATCTTCGCTGCTGCAGCTAATGGGTCATGACATGCAGAGTTTTTCAGGGAGTTGGGATGCAGTTAATAATACCATGACCCTTTTTCTCTTCAGCATTTAGCATTTTAAGTCTTGATGTTATATTTGAGTGCGTACAAGCAATTGAAGACTGAGGACATAAGTTAAGCATTTAGCATTTTGAGTCTTGATGTTATATTTGAGTGTGTACAAGCAATTGAAGACTGAGGACATAAGTTACACATCTTTAAATTTTACATTGGTGGTCAGGTAATGGAAGTTTTAAGTTGCATACGATAGAAAGCATGTAACTATGTTGTAGTTACAGTAGCTAGAAACCAACTTATACTACTAAAAAAAGTGTATCTCAGTTATGACAGCCTTTGTGTTTATCACTCTCCATGCCTCTTTCTTCCTACATGCAAGTAAAGAAAGCTGATCTGCCATTGATATTCCCAATAATGCTTTTCTTTACTAGACAAACAAAGACTTAAAGTTGCCATGGAAATAGCCAAATCTCTTAGTTTATCAAAGAAGGATCATCATAATCAGATAATATTGACAAGAGTGTACACTGTCTCTCTCTAGATGCTTGTCACAAGAAAGAAAAAGAAAAATGAGGTGTACTATTTCATTAATGTCATGTCCATTGATCAGTGTCCAAATGACCCATATCTCATTTTAGTGATATTTGAGGTGAAAATCACACTCCCCCAAAATCAAGTATGCAGGTATTTTTTCAGTGTGCCTTCATTTAAGAAGTGTAATGATTTTGAAGACCTCAACTATCCAGAAAGCCAGCTCACAACAGAATCGAATCTTTGATATTGACGTATTTTTGCATGTTTCCTTTTATTAACAGGCATTTCTTCGATGGAATTTTATTTTATTCTCCATCCTCCTCCCTCTGAGTGCGCAGTAGAGAGGGCTAATAATTTGTTTTCTATGCTCACGTGAGATGCAGTAGCTCTTTGCACTAGCAGTTCTAGTACTGCTGTAGAACCTCCTAACATCTTTAGTCTTCCTATCTGTTTTCTAGGTTTGGATCCCCTTTGATCCATAAAGGCTGCTGGAGCAAACAGGTAAAATTAAACTATAAACTAGCTCCCACACTTTGTCTGTGTGAGTGCTGATGAACTGATGACCACCAACGCTTCCTGTGTTTCTGTAAAGTGCATATAGACATGTCATCATCCCCTGCCTTGGTTCCAGTTTCCAGATTTGTTTCTGAATGGCTTTTTGTCGCATATTTCAGTTTCACAGATTACTGGCACCATCGGAGCAAATCATCTGAGTGCTAAATGTGTAAGCAAAACTGAGATATCCAACATTTGTATAAAGGCAGATACATTTAAAAATAGCATCAAAACGAGCAAATTCACAAGAGAAACTATTGAGTTGATAGTCTTGAAGAAAAAAAACCCAGCCCACTCCCCAAAAAATCCAAACTAAAATAGTTGTGAATTTGCAACATAGGAATAGCACCAATCCAAAAATATATTGGGATATTTTGGTAGTGGAGTTTTTAGTGCTGTCATTTCAAATGTTTTCTTTGCTTCACAGTGCTGTATTGACATTTAATGAATCTCTGAAGCTTCTGAGTTTGTGATGTGATCAGAACCCCAAAACATTGGATTTCAGTTGAATATTCAAGTTTTCTACGTTTTCAAGAATGAACTAGAAAGCTTGAAACATGAATGGAGTGAGAATTTCGGAAGCAGGTGAATCTGGATGCCTCTTTGTAGTCTGGTTTCCTAAGAAAATAAAACTTGCATGATTGTTGCTCGTTTCAGTTTCAGAGGGATATCAGAAAAATATTAGTCTCTCAAAAGTTTTAGTAGTAGATGAGATGAGTATAAAAGCGATCCTATAATTATGTCCTGTAAGTTTTCTAACAATGCAATAGACTATGTGCTGAGTTCATACATTGTTTTGCAGTGGTGTCCATATAGAAGAAATGCTTTATAAATGTCCCAAACTCTGAAAAATCTTCTATCACAGTTTGCAGAATCCAGCTGCAGAAACTGAATTTCACTGGTTCTGATGTTATAGAATCATAGAATTTTTTAGATTGGAAAAGACCTTTAAGATAGTCCAACCATCAACCTAGCACTGCCAAGTCTACTACTAAAATATATCCTTAAGCACTACATCTACACATCTTTTAAATACCTCCAGGGATGGTGACTCCACCATGACTTTCCTGGGCAGCCTGTTCCAATGCTTGACAGCCCTTCTGTTGAAGAAAATTTTCCTAATGTCCAATCTAAACCTCCTCTGGTGCCACTTGAGGCCTTTCCTCTTGTCCTGTTGCTTGTTACTTGGGAGAAGATACCAACTCCCACCTCACTACAACCTCCTTTCAGGTAGTTGTGGAGAGCAAAAAAGGTCTCCACAGACCCTCTTTTCCAGGCTAAATGACCCCACAGCCCTCAGCCAGTCCCAATATGTCTTGTGCTCCAGACCCCTCACCAGCTTTGTAGCCCTTCTTTGGACACATTCCAGCACCTCATTGTCTGTCTTGTGGTGATGGGACCAAAACTGAAAACAGCATTTGAGGTGCAGCCTCACAGGTGCAGAGTACAGGGGGGCGATCACTTCCCTGCTCCTGCTGGCCACACTATACACCCTGACACAGGCCAGGATGCTGTTGGCCTTCTTGCCCACCTGGGCACACTGCTGGCTCATATTCAGCTGGATGTCTACCAGCACCCCCAGGTCCTTTTCTGCCTCTCAGCTTCCCAGCCTTTTTTCCCCAAGTCTGTAGCGCTGCATGGGGTTGTTGTGACCCAAGTGCCAGACCTGGCACTGAGCCTTATTGAACTTTGTACAATTGGCCTCAGATCATCAATGCATCCTGTCCAGATCCCTCCGCAGAGCCTTCCTACCCTCAGTCAGATTGACATTCCTGCCCAATTTGGTGTTGTCTGTAAACTTGCTGAGGGAGCACTCGATCTTCTCATCCAGTTCATTGATCAAGATGTTAAACAGAACTGGTCCAAGTAGTGAGCCCTAGGGAATACTGCTTGTGACTGGCCACCAGCTGCATG
Organism: Mesitornis unicolor; assembly: GCF_000695765.1. Lineage (NCBI taxonomy): Eukaryota > Metazoa > Chordata > Aves > Mesitornithiformes > Mesitornithidae > Mesitornis > Mesitornis unicolor. The sequence continues at coordinate 118,051 of NW_010185948.1, forward strand.
TGGCTCCATTTACTGCAACTCTTTGGGCCTGGCCATCCAGCCAGTTTTTTACCCAGTGAAGAGTTTGCCTGTCCAAACTGTGAGCAGCCACCTTCTCTAGGAGAATGCTGTGGGAAATGGTGTCAAAGGCCTTACTAAAATCTAGGCAGGCAACATCCATAGCCTTTCCACTAAGCAGGTCACCTTGTCATAGAAGATCAGGCTAGCCAAGCAGGACCTGCCTTTCACAAACCCATGCTGACTGAGCCAGATCAACTGGTTGTCCTGGACATGCCATGTGATGGCACTCAAGATGATCTGCTCCATCACCTTCCCTGGCACTGAGATCAGACTGACAACTCTGTAGTTCCCTGGATCCTCGGTCCAGCCCTTCTTGTAGACAGGGGTCACATTTGCTAACCTCCAGTCAACTGGGACCTCCTTAGTTAACCAGGACTGCTGATAGATGTCACCGTACTGTTTGCTTGTTCTCATTTGTGCATTTCTCTCACCTGTGGAGAAAGGTTTCTACTGAGTAGATGGTCAGTCCTAAAGAAAAGTCAAGCCAATTTCTAGCATCAAATATGAAAGTACTCTAGTTACACAGAATCAGAGAATTTCAGGAGTTGGAAGGGACCTCAAAAAATCATCCAGTCCAACCCCTGCCAGAGCAGGATCACCTAGAGTAGGTGATAGTTAACTGCATTTAATTTTGGCAAGGGACATTTTGGCATCAACTTGCTTCATGTTGATCAGTTAAATAGGACTGAGGCATGACATTGGCAAATCTAATTTCTGTCAGATACATTCCTCATCGTTACCATGCTTCCTTGTAGTCTGCTTTGAGGGTAGCAGGTGGAAACACAATTGCTAGCCTTGAGGACAGTATTTTCTTAAAATGTTGTTATTGATCCATAATATCTGTATTGAACACTCAGTTTCCAGGGCCAGTGAAGATGACATGTAGATTTGGTGTGTATACTTTGAAAAGGATTTCTATTTTCTATATCCATTTTGTCCAAAGTGTGTGTTTTCTTTTGCAGTATAGTGATTGGCCTGGATAGTGGTTGAACAGACTGGTAGGATACAATTTCTTATAATTAAATTATAATTAAAAGACAAGATCTAACTTCATTGTTTAACTGAGCTACTTGTTATCACAATTGTCTTTCCTTAATTAATTGTATTTCAGGGTAAGCACATTATAAACTAATCAGTCTATTGTCACATGCCTGTTAATTTTGTAATTAATTATCGTGGCTAGAGCTGAGTGAATGATTTCTAAAAAACAACTTATTCAGTAACTTTTGGCTCTTTTTTGTTCATTAATCCTGTGCAAACATCAAGATTTTCTGAAACTAGCTTGTTATTTCACTGTTATTCAGCATTGTCCTTGGTCAGTAAATACCCAACAGACAGTTTGTTACAACCCTTTAAAGCCTGAAGTTAGATGTGTTTTGACCAGATTGAAATGTGTACATGGTCACATGTTACTCACCAAACCCGGTTTGTAACACTATGTTTCTTGAGTTGGGTTTTTTTGAAAAATGGTTATAATCACTCATCTGATATTTAGTTTGGATCAACATTCTTCCAATGTTTAATTATTGTTTTGTGGTTTTGTTTCTGGGTTTTGGGGGGTTTTTTTGGTTGGGTTTTTTTTTTTTAATTGGGAACATTCTTGCCTGCTAACTGATTTGGTAGAACATCAAAAGGTAAGGCAGCAGGAGGCTGGAGAGGTTTCTTTTGAAAGGCTGCAAGGTGTGCAGTTTTGCTGCTGGGCACAGTACCCAATTAAACAGTTTATGGAAGCAGTTGATGCTAATTCAGCTGTGCTGTATCCTGTTATGAATTAATATCTGTTCCCAACCAGTATCTTCATGATTTGAGGAGTATTTATAGGCTTGCTTAGTACTACCTCCATTGTAGCAGTAATGGTGTGTTGTAGACACGTCCTTTTATTTAGCTGTGCTTTTCCACTGTCCATTCATCCCACCATAATTGCTGTGCTGCTTTCTTGGCAGACTGAAATAACTGGTAAGTTGGGCCCCACTAGGGCCAGGTTTGCATTCTGTGTTTGCCTTGGGCCTGAATCAATGTTTATGTCACCATTTACCAACCATGCACACTGTTAAATAAATAGTGTCATCGCCCTCCGCCTGGTTAGTGACACTGAGGTTTCTCTTCTGAGGAGCAAAGATACAGCCTTCCTGGACTTGATGTGTGCTCTTGTGCTTTGATGCAATGTCAACACAGAAATTTGCAGTAAGAGCAGAAAGCAGCAGCTGAGAGGTGGTACAGTCCAGCTCCTCAGTGCCTCTCAGCTCTTCCACTGCCTTGCCATGGGCTGCAGTTGTTTGGACTAACCCAAGCCAACTTTGCAGTGGAGCTGAGGAGAAGCACTCACACACTTGCACTCCAAACCCTACTGACAAGTGTGTTAAGAAGTTGTTCCTTACTGCCTCTCAGCTCTCACTCACCTCCTCTCAGCAGGGAGACATGGAGGTTGTGTGCTAATTTGGACTCTAATGGCAATCAGTCAGGAGATTGGCCAGGCCAAAGCCCCTGAGCTCAGGCTTCGGGCCAAATGTGCAATGTAGACATGCCCTAAGAGATGGAAGTGAAACTGTAAGCTGAATTTCCCTGGCAAAACCCACAGAGTGATTCTAGCCTCCTGTATGCAGTAATTCATTTTGGACAAAGCTGCTTCCCTGTTGGCCTGCCTGTGTCCTTACAGTGTGACATTCCTGGTGAGCCCCCAGCTCACATCCTGGGGGTCTCTTGCCATAGCTCTGTTTTGCTGCTGTTTGCCATTCCTAGCTAGATAACCTTCTAAGGTTCCCATTACTTCAGGCTCTCTGTGACTGCCCAGAATTCAGTTCAATTGTTCTCCAACTTTTGGTACATGTTTACAGCCTCGGAGCACTCCTGCTGCCTTGTCAGATGACACGCCACCTCAGTGGCTCCCTGAAGGCTCTTCAGTGTCCAGGCTACCTATGGTATTTGTTTTTCTTGGTGTCCTCATTCCAAGGTAGACGGAGCATTTTGAATATTGCTTATCTCTAATGAGCTGTTCAGGGGTCAAATAAAATTGGTTTGTTAGGGCACAGTGTTTCTTACAAACATCTTTAGCAACTGTCCAATGGCACCAAGCGTGGTGGTGTGTGCACTGCAATATTTTACAGTATAGCATTTTCTTCTTAAAATGATATTTGCTTTCTGACAAAATGGCTGTGGTTTCCAGCAAGGTGGAACCAGTACAACTGCATTGGATGTAGCTAGGGAAGACATGAAATGGGGAGCCTCTACTACCTTCTGAAGCCCATGGTGAAACCAAGTATCAGACCAGTTCTGCATGAGCATTGGCATAGGTCTGGATAAGAAGGACGTGAATCTGAAAGCAGTCTGGGCAGAAAGACTGCAGGTGAAACCCTTGCGCTCCTTATTCCACTGCAGGGACAAACGAGAGGCAGGATTCCCATCCCATGCTGTGAGCTGAGTCAGGGGGAAGGATTCAGTCTCATCTTGGGAAGTGGGTGGTGGACGTGGGAACAGCCAGTCAGGATTTCACTTTTGCTGAGTAATTTTGTAGTGATACTGAGGTGAAATTTTATTCTCAGATGTCTGTCTTACAAGTCTACATTTCCTCTTGTAACGTATGATACCCTGAAATATTCCCACAGTATTTCTTTACAGATTTTATATTTAAAGGAGTTTCCTTTCCATAATTTTTAAAGTAATCGGTGTTGTGTGGGTCTGGAGGAGTTCTAACATCAACTTCACGCTAGTGTATCACGACTTACTACAGTGATGTCCAGGCTGCTCTTCCCTAGATAATCCATGTGTTTACTAACAGCATTTTCTTTGCATTAAGCTCCTTCTTTTCACCATATGCCATCCTTATAGTAACTTCTATATTTTGCCATTGATACTGTCACATGTAGGGAGGCTGGCTTTTCTGGAAGCATTTGACTATTTGTCAGCTATAATTTCTCTAGGTATTCCTGAAATAAGCCCCTTCAATATGTTTTGTTCTTACTCTGTATTGGCAGGAGCTTGCTTCTTCAACACTGTGAAATAAAGTGTTCCTTCTCAGAGGCACAAGGAGACATATTTCCTCCTATATTTACATACCCTAGCTGTCTGTGCTCTACCCCATGCCTCAGATCAATTCCTGTCTTGCTCCAGGGTCTTCCAGCCACTACTGACACCTTAGTGCTTTCTCTCCAAAGTTCTCAGGATTTTTCAGCTCCTTGTATTGGAAAGCAACAGTGACAGGTAGGTTTTGAGTGTATTTGATGCTTTTTCATACCCTTCCATGGTTACAGCTTTTGTGTGTGCAGTGACAGCTTCTTGCAGACAACACCAAACCGAGTGGGAATGTTGATCTGCTCGAGGGTAGGAAGGCTCTGCAGAGGGACCTGGACAGGCTGAATCCATGGGCTGAGGTCAATTGTGTGAGCTTCAACAAGGCCAAGTGCCGGGTCCTGCACTTCGGTCGCAATAACCCTACAGGCTTGAAGACGAGTGGCTGGAAAGCTGAGAGGCAGAAAAGGACCTGGGAGTGCTGGTAGACATCCAGCTGAACATGAGCCAGCGGTGTGCCCAGGTGGCCAAGAAGGCCAACAGCATCCTGGGGTGTATCAGGAATAGTGTGGCCAGCAGGAGCAGGGAAGTGATCGTCCCCCTGTACTCTGCACCTGTGAGGCTGCACCTCAAATGCTGTTTTCAGTTTTGGGCCTGTCACTGCAAGCAGGACATTGAGGCACCAGAGTGTGTCCAAAGAAGGGCAACAAGGCTGGTGAAGGGTCTGGAACACAAGGCTTATGAGGAGCAGCTGAGGGATGTGGGGTTGTTTGGAGAAAAGGAGACTGAAGAGAGACCTTATCACTCTACAACTACCTGAAAGGAGGTTGTAGTGAGGTCAGTGTTGGTCTTTTCTTCCATGTAACTATTGACAAGACAAGAGGAAATGGCTTCAAGTTGCACCAGTGGAGGTTTAGATTGGATATTAGGAACATTTTCTTTACTGAAGAAGTCGTCAAACACTGGAAGGGGCTGCCCAGGCAGGTGGTGGAGTCCCCATCCCTGGAGGTGTTCAAGAAGCATGTGGATATGGGACTTCAGTACGTGCTTTAGTGGGCATGGTGGTGTTAGGTTGGCAGTTGGACTTGATGTTCTTAGCGTTCTCTTCCAACTTTAGTGATTCTGTGATTCTTGGGCTAAATACTCTCTGTGTTCTGCTTCATGAATAGCTGGTAATGCTAACGTTTCTCACTAGCAGTCCAAAGAAGCCATCACAGGCAGTTGGAGGATCAGGCGGAATTGTCTTTTAGGCCATCACGACACATTAGCCTTATTTTGCTCTAAAAATAATTTTCTGAAACTCAGGCTTGGCTCTTTCTTTTTTGTGTTATGCTGTAATAAGCTCTTCAAGTACTTCAACGGAAAGTTGCATTAGACTTGAGCCAAAGTGCAATCTGGATAGAACACCAATGCAGGTTTACAATTTGTAAATCATGATAATGAACTTAGAATAGCATATTGTTGCATTTTTCAAATTTATTCATATTTATAACCCATGCCTATTTCAATATTATTTGTGAGTGTTATGGGATTATGGGATATTTCTCTTTGGTTTCTGGCCTGGAAATGTTTTGGGTTGACTAGAAACATCTAATTTGACATGAAACTAAATTTGTCATTCCATCTTCTTATTGCTTTACCCTTTTAAAACTTTATTTAAGAAAGGTCATTTGAAACAAAAAGCCTAAATGGTTTATTTTTAGTCATTTTTTTACAGCAGGAAAAAATTCGCTAAATTGAACTTGTATTTAAAGCTGGTTTTTGCAGCATACTATTTGGCAAAACAATCACACTGATTTCCCCGGATTAATCTTTTCTTACATGCTGGTTAAGGGATCTGGAGCACAAGTTGTGT
>NW_010185949.1:0-37029 GCF_000695765.1 Mesitornis unicolor
TATATATATGTATATATATATATTTACATCAGAACTGCTCAACTTTACCTTACAAGCTTCCAATTTAGGAAAATATACAGTACTTTTGCATATAATGGTATATTCCTTGTAGCCCCTGAGTCAAGTATAGAGGATTTAAATTAAAAAAAAAAAGGAAAAACAGCCATTAAAAGCACTTACAATTATACGTGAACTATTAGTATAAAAGTATTATTTCCCAGGAAGACCAGGATCAGAAACATGCCTATGAAGACTCAAGATTCCTACAGTGCTTAGTGAAGATTCTGGCAAGGAAGGGTGCCTTATCGGCTGGAGATAAGTTTTACAATGCCGTGGAGGACACTCTACAGACTGGTCATGTTCTTGATCTAACAAAGAGGCCAGGTTGTCTTCTGAGGCTGTGTTGAGATGCACTCCACTTGAGAGGGATTCTTTGGATTTAAGTTTTGATTTTTCAGGGTCTAGAAATTCAGGACACTGAAAAGGAGGAGAAGAAACAAGATGTTAATAATTAAATCAGTTGCTTCCAAGCTCTTGTTCTGCTCAAAATTAGCACATTCAGATGGCTGCTGGAAAACCGTATTTGAAAAGTAAGCAGTATACGGAAACATTTTTACATGGTACTGCATTTGATTTAATGTAATTGAATGCAATTCTGTTGATTAATTGTAGAAGCCTGGCCATCTTGTCCCCTCCTGAGACTTGCTTGTATGACTTCAAGATACACACATGAACAGCCCTGTCTCGAGGACTGAATCAGTCCCCAGTCTGAGAGTATGGAATTAAACTTTCTTGAATTTGCAGTTTTGTTTCAGAACATAACTCTAGAATTACAGAATTCTGAACATTGTAACCATTTGGATTCCAGTCTCAGCACACAGTTCTCCTTCACTTTTACAGTCAGAATTGGTGTGAAGTGTGCAGTGCACCTGATGATGTTTGCAGAGGGTGGCCCTATTTCTGTTCAGACCGAGGTATGTATGTATGATTTGTGCAGGTACACGCACTGTGGGTTTACACCTATGAAAACTACTGCTGCATGTTTGCTGCCGTGACAATCTTTGTGTGTGTGAACTGATGCCCTCTGGATGTGTTGGACTTACTGTGGCCATATGTGTTCCAGCATATGCATGAGGAATCTGATGCAGCCAAGCATCAGAACTTCTTCTCAGAAGAAGAAACTTCTTCTCAGTGAGGGTGACAGAGCACTGGAACAGGCTGCCCAGAGAGGTTGTGGAGTCTCCTTCTCTGGAGACATTCAAAACCCGCCTGGACGCCTTCCTGTGCAACCTCATCTGGGTGTTCCTGCTCCGGCAGGGGGATTGGACTAGATGATCTTTTGAGGTCCCTTCCAATCCCTAACGTTCTGTTATTCTGTGATTCTGTGTGATGCTGTGTGATGCTGGATTTACTAATTGTATGCTGCATGACTGATCTGGGATTTCTAGACATGCAGCAGCATGTTTGAAAATAATATGCCACATCTCTGCCCAAGCTCTTAAACTCCAGAAATCCCAAACAAATTTGGAAAATCATCATATTTTGCCTGAAGAGAACTGGAGGGAACTGGTGGGGGAACTACTGCACAAGCACAAGGCTATGCATTTCTTCTACCATAAGCTAAAAAGATTAGCAAATTTCTTTTGATCTTATCGGACATTTACATACCTGAGATGAAGGACTGAAACTTCTGTCTGTTTTAATTGATGCTGCAGGCTGAAGCTTTTGTATCACCTGGACTGCTGGCTGGTGATACTCTGCACCTGCAGTCACCATGCTATAGGCAGGTGGAATGAGCGTTGACTGCCTCTGCAGAAGCTGCAGGATGGTTTGGATATCAGCAGTCATTTGGGATTCAAGCCTAGGGAAATAACACAGAATCAGTTAACTCACGGTCAGGAATAGGTACATTTTAACATACTGATTACGGATTCACTCAAGAGGGACCTGCAGCTTATTGATAAAGCAAACTATTGCTTATGACATGACCATGTCTTAAATAGGAAAGACCAGAAGAGGGAGTCCTAAGCCCTTCTAAAGCTTGGTTGCTCTCTGATATGCAGAACTCTGCAGACTTGTCTCTGATCTGGTTGCTACAGTAAGAATGATTTCATTGCTGTCCCTTATGTTTGCAACAAAAAGTGACACGAAGGACCAGGTCTTTGGTTGAAATTAACTAAAATAAATGTACTCTCTTCATTGTAACTCGGTTGATTTGCACTGGCTAAGGATGGGACACTATTTCTGATGCACTGGACAATTAATTCTGACATTCCTTATGCTAATACAAACTTTTCTGGTTTTCCACAGTTAGAAAATTAAAGATGCTTTCAAGATCATTAAAAACCACCAAAAAAGCTCAAGTGTCCTTAATATGAAAATTTATTCAGACTTATTGAGGCCTCAGAATTAATGTCAACATTTCTGATGTTCAAATTCAGTAGCTTTTTTCCTCTTCTTTTCCTTTTTCGTAAATTTTTCTATATGACTTTTGAACACTTGAGCTGCTTATGTTGTTCATAATTACAATTCCATAGCACTGAAGTGATTTTCAGATGGTGTTGCCAAGATCCATGACAAACTCAGCAGTAAGTAACACCTATTGTGCCTCCCCAGCTGCTGGTAGGCTACGGAACATGCCATGACAGGCTGTAGGACAGACATACAGCCTTCTGTATTGCTACTCATCTTCTGACAGAGTAAACAGATCTGTGTCAGCAGCCTTTAATGTTGTGAATGTTACTACCTGGGCTCCCTAGAGCAGCAGAATTGATCCTGTGCTGGCAGAATTTTGCTTTCATGAGGTGCTTCACTGTTTGATACCACTTTTTATCCTGTTGGAGTTGTCCATTGCCTGTGTCATTTATTTATAAAAGCATCTATGAAATTACTCTGAAGGGTATGCCCAAAGGATACCATTTCTTCTTTTATCAGGAAAAAGTGGTTCTTTGACTTTAGGTCTCATAAAGGACAGCCCAAAGCCAGATGTTACAATCAGTCATGGCCTACTTGCCCTCTTGTTCAACTCAAGCATGATGCTGACACCACAGGGGAAAACACTGCAGCAGCAGCAGCAGCAGCAGCAGCAGCAGCAGCATGCCACCATCCAGAGACCTTCCGTTACTAAACCTGGGCCTTGACATCAAAGTGAATAAATGAGACTCAGCATTGGAGGACTTGAATCACGTTGGAGGACGATTCTCTTTGGCTGTGAATTAACTGTAAAATCACACCCTTCTTACTTTATTAGCACTTGATGGGAGATTCCCAGTACTTCAAATCAACAAGTACCTCTGGTAGTCTTTGTTAATCATCGTTGCTCATATAACTTCGCCCTCTTTTCTCCAAAATTTATAACAAGTCCATGTCATGCCATACCCAAGGCTGAAAAAACAGGAGAATCTTAGGCACTTGGCCTATGGCCTCCATGAAATTCCGATTTCTTAAAGAGGAGGAATAGAGATAGCTCTAGGGACATATTCCTCATATGGTGGCTTTCCGGATGTCCATACCCATTTAGTAATTCGAGTGTTATGCCAAGCCTCTAATTTGGCATGGAAAAGACACTTCTGGAAGAAGTGTCCCTGCTTTTTAGTCCAGCAGGTCAGATCAGACATAAGCAGGAAAGAATATTGTATTTTACATTCATAGGAGACCCAGCAAGGCCCAAAATCATGAAAGCATGAAAAGCTTTAATAACAGGTGAAGAGTTAAAGAACAAAATGATTTAATAAAATCCATAACAATTTAAATCTGCTTATATCAGCAACAACGATACTTTCTCACTCAAGAAAATACTGAGAACTTCCGTAAGAATTTGATAGAACTATGGGTAAATTTGAGATATAACTTCAGTTTCAAGAGCTGAAGATTTCAGGAGAAGAAATGTAACTGAAAGACACGCTGCTGATGGGGAACATGCAGCTGTTTAGCTATGTGTAAATGTCACATAGCTGTTACTTAGATTGCTTGACTTTACTGCAATTAGAAATTACAGCAATTTAGGCTTACACGTTAAAAATGTCTTTTTAATGTACTATATGAAAAATACAATAGTTTTGTTGGCTTATGGTAGATGAAGGAAGCAATATGCAGTTAACCTGGCTTTAAGCTGATTTCTGAAATACACAGCACAGGGTGCCAATGAAGAGCTACTGAAGTATAATTAGGCTGAGTGCATGTCATAGTATTTGTCATGGAAAAATATTGAAAGTAATGGAAATGTAGAGTGAAAATAAAAAAGCCACAGACCTGATCATAGGGCAATTTAAAATTAAGTGAAATTACATGGTAAATTATAGGGTAGGGTGGATCAAATTTCTGTAACCATGTTTTTAAGATGCTATAAGGTGTGCTGCTTAGCTGCCAGCAAAGAGTAGTATATAAGAGACCAAAAGAGAGAAGGAAGAGATGTGTTATTAAGCAAAGGTAATAATGTCTTCTGACAAAGAAAGCATCTGTTTTCTGTGTAAGTATTTTGCCTTTGCAAAATGTCTTTCTTAATACACAGACAGTTGCAAAATAAGTTAATGCATCAAGAAGGGAATTTGACTGCAATGCTTTTCTAAAGGATAGCAGTTGGTTTACTTTGGTTATCCAGGAAAGAAAAAGTACTTCAGATATTGAAGCTACTGAAAATTGCCATTTTGTAGACATGTAAATATCTAGGAACAGCATTTTGGACCAAGTGAGATTTAAATTTACTAAGTTTAGGTGCTTCAGTACAGCTTCTTGGTTAAAATGTGGCTTCCTAAACAGTCAGTCAAGGAGAAAGACTGTTCTGCAAGGCAACTCAGAGTAGCTAATGTGGGTACCTAGAAGTAAGTTGTGGCAATTAAGGCACGGACTTCACTTAACAGTACAAGCAAAGACCTTTATTATCTCTCAAACTCTGTATTTATGTGTTTCTTAACTGTCCACGCACAGGCAAAGCTGTTACCATTGGTTCAAACCCTGTGTTCACACAGCTGAACGCCCTCAGACTGGTTCAGGCAATGCAGCCACACAGCTGTGATTGGTGCAAGCAATGTAGCACACAGCACACCACACACTGACTTCAGTGGTTATCTTCCACAACGCTGTGTACTCCACAAGCCCTCCTGGCTCAAGGACAGAGCACTGACTCGTCAAGGTCAAAGTTGTAACTAAGCTGGAACTCGCCCATCCTCACAGTAAGTGACATGACGATTCTGGAAATGAATTAAAATTTTTCTATGCGTTCCCAGAATAGGTTTTTCCAAGAATCCGGAAGGCTGAACTTAGGTGAAATTTAGGCTCCTCAGCATACATCTGGACAACAAAGTGATATTCCCATCAAGTGTATTTTTGTACTTTTGAGCTTCTGAGGATCTGAATGCTTTTGGAAACTTTCTGCACAGATTCATTCCTCCTGTAGTGTCATTAATATCAGCTGTATTATGTACTCTGTCACACATACATTTTTCTGGTCATATATGTTTTTACCTGTTGAGTTGTTCTTGAAGTAAATCTAATCGATTCTCCACCTCCCCATATATAAAGTCACTTTCAGTTTCGCAGATCCCCCATGTAACATGGGGTAATGCTGACTGAATCGGAGAGTCCTGATAATCTTGGATGTTCTCCTGCTCCCAGTTTCTTTTATCAGTGATATCTGATGAAAAACAAAACGTATACAAGTACAGGTTTATATACATGCTGTTAGAGCCCCTTAAGCATCCCACTTACTCGTGTTTCTCAAAACTTTGAAAGTCAAATCAGTACAATGGCATCAAGCCTTTGTTACTTTGAGTGAATCTGTTGTCACACAGACAGTAAAAAATTGCTCAGTACCACTCAGATTGTCCTCTGCTGTGATAAAAAATGGCTTTTAAAATTTTAACACCCCATTAGGGTTGTATTTGTAATTATTTAACTAGATAAAGTTATAGAGTGTATTAAAAGTTCTTACTGCGTTCATGCTGCTGCTTCAACATACAGCTGGACAAAATCCTAGACTGCTTATAAGGCATCAGCCTCTATTGTATGAGCAGTTGGATTTGAATCCCACATTCCCCAGTAGTCCCTGAATGGTTTGCTCAGAGCTTCTCCTAACACCTCTCTTGGCTCTGCATGCTGATAACTCAGCATAGGTTACATTCATTTCACACTTGTGAAATTTTTCTAAGCAACCATAGCAGCCAGAGCCATGTTTCAAAGAAAAGAGAAGAAAACACAGTGTGGGTGACATGTGAGAGGCTTGTCCAAATGTTGTTAGCTAATCCTTTTCAAACACATCTTTGAGCCGTGTTGCTCTAAGTAAAGAAAAAAAAAATCCTGCTCGTATTTAGTATTTCAAGCTGATTCAGCCAGGAAGGGGAGCTCTCACTACGTGACTCCAAGTGGAGGAGGCGACTTGCTTCTCTTTTTTATCTTAGAAAGGCGCTTACTGCATTATCTGATCTTTAGTTAGCAGGTGGTGGAAGATTTCCTGGAGCTGTAAAGAGTGTTTGAGTTTCACATGACATGCCTTGTAACAGATTTTATGGTCTGAGCAGGAGGAAGGGGAAAGAGATTTCATCTTGGCTACACAGAAACCTGCTCAGTTCCTCAGCCACTTAGGCCAAGAGAAGGAAAGAGGAAAACAGTGTCAGAGAAGCATGGTTTTAGCAGGCACACATGGCACAGTTTGCAGTGTCAAAGGAACTTGGAAAACTCTCAGCAAAGTGAAGGGAAAAGACTATGACAAATTCAGGAGTAAAATTTTAAACTACGGGTGTGGATGCAACGGATGCTGTAAATGCAGTAGATTTACCTTTAAGCAGTGAATTTCAGGAGTAGAAACTAAAAATATAGGTCATACATTTCACTGCTTTTTAATGTCCTGTAAAAACCAAGTTGTTTATCGTTTTGCACAATAAATAATTCAGTGAAATCGCATATTTTTCAACGCCATGGATTATACCAGGGAAATCACAGCTGGTTTTTTGTTCCAGAATATGTATTTGTAGACTATTACAATAAACAATTAATTTGTGAGAAAGCAAATGAATTGACACTCAAATTATAAAGTAAGTTCACATGCTATGAGATATGTTCTAAGCATCTTTTCAGGTACTTCCACATACACCTGTATCCCCAGAAAAGCCCAACAGCAGTTGCAACTTTATAACCAACTACGGTCTTCCAGGGCTTGAAGAATCCTAGACTGAGAATGAAATCAATAAATCTGTAACTTGGTCCACTTGAACAATTCAAGAATCAATCTTATGGCTCAAATAATGACCAAGTGGAAATAGAAAACAGCATTTTTCCGCAATATATAAATTAGCAGCTACAGAAAATTATCAGGTCTTCTCAAAAGAGCCATGTGTTTTTTTAACAGTTGCATTTTAGGATTATGAGAGAGAAGTTTATGCAGTTTCTGCCCACATTATCCAATACATTATTAATAGCTTTTCCATTCATCAACAGTAATGACTGAAGCTTAAGACAAAAGATAAAGAAAGATTAAGATAAAGATATCTAAGATATCACAGTGGTAATAAATTGTCGTAGCTTTATATAAGTGCATTTCTATCCAAGATTCATAAGGTATCGTAATATGTGTGGATTATGAACATACATGCATACAAGAAAAGTTTATTTCAAAATTTCATTATGTGTATAACTAATTTTATGGTAAGTTATAATCTGTCTCTAATTCATAGCAGGAGTAAGAATTTAGTTTACAACATATCTCAATCAAATCTGATCTTATTTTATTGACCTTGAAGTTTTTATGAAAGTTGCAAGCAAGGTAATGAGCTTTCATACCCATTACCAGAAGTGCTAGATTACAAAGCGGAAAAAAGAATGTGGTCTTAATCAAAATATGTAACCTTTAGACATGCTAAATTTAGCTCAAATAAAATCTGCAATAGGTTGCCTTGGAAAACGTTGCTATAGCTGCAAGGACATATTTCTGGCTATTGGTAGGGGAAAGGTAAGCTTTCAAATTGCAGTATGTATGCAACAAGTTTATGTTGTGCAGGTGTATGTAGCCCTAACATGAGGACAACAAACGTCACACATTCATATTTTTAAAATCTAAAATATACATTGTTTGGCCTGATTAATTATTAGGTTCACTTAAAACTATAGTTTAAAGCCTAAGGTTTATTGAATGATGGTTAAATTGTCTCAACAGAAGACAACCTGCTGGGGAAAAAAGCATTAAACAGTAAACATATAATTCCTCCCTTCAGACTGAAAGAATTACACACAAACTTTCAGCAATATTAAAATTGTATATTAATCCAGAGCTTTTCATTATTCTCCCTTTGCATCAGTGAGAAAATAAATTTTAGTATATTAGATGTAATTTTAATTATGTGATTTAACTCTGTGTAAAATTAACTGATATCGCTTAATAGTTTTTGATCATTTGTCATACACAAAATACCAAATCTTTGTTCTTGTGTTTTACTTATGGAAGTGTTGTGGTTTAGGGCTGGGCCCTGAGACCAAACTCAGCAGCAGTGGGAGCTGATGCAGAAACACAAATCAGGATCAGAGGCAGACGAACCAGCAGGGTCTGCTCAGGCCTCGGCCTCTGCAGGATTGAGATGGACGGAAGGGTCTGAGATGGAAGAGCTCCAAGATGGAAGAAGGGTTCGAGACCCTCGTGATCCCTCGGCTTTATACCAAGTATGACGTGTGTGGGATGGAATACCTCGTTGGTCAGTTTTGGGTCTGCTTCCCCTCCCATAGGCACAGACACAGCACCCATGGTGAGACAACGGACCTTGAGCTTATCTTCTAGCAGCACTGTCTGGGAAAACAGAGCCTTTAGTTTCAGCAAGTTCAGCCATTTAAAAGAGACTGAGCTGAAAAGTAAAATCACTAAATAGAAAATTAGTTCTGTTTAGCTCAAACCAGGACAGGAAGTCGGAATTTTCTCTCTGTGTTATAATGACACTTTGCTTTGGGTGCAGTTTTCATCCATGGGCACTCAGTGAAGTCCAGTACCAGTTAATTTTCCTAAGGCAGTTGGAGGTTCTGTAATCCAGTCCCACAGCCAGTGCATTAAACTACATTAATTCTCCTGAGAAAGAATGATTTTTCATCTAAAATATTTTTTCTTGTTAACCTTTCTGGTAACACAAAAGTAAATATTATGTAAAAGAATCAAGCATTCAGAAAATGATTTTTGATAATTAGACTGAAAAAGATGTCCACTCAAACTTTACAGAACAGCATCAGCTAAATTACCTTTGCAAGAATTGCTTCTTTTGTCAATAAGAATTTCTTCTGTGGTGTGAACCATTTCTTCAAAGTCCACCGCTGTGCTTTTCTCTGTTACCGATGGGTAATCAGCTATCCCTGAGAACAGGGGCTTTTGCTCATCTTCAATGGAGGACACAAAAGATGATGACCCACTTTTTTTCTCCTCGAAGTGTTTCTTAACAGATTGATAGTATCTGGTGGTGTCCTCTGAGGGTTCAGGATCACTCTGATCATTCTCTTTAAAGTAATCTGTTAAATAGAAGTAATTGTGTACAATAATACAGTTCATGAAATGGTGTTCTAGTATTCTGGTCTGAAGATGCGGGTGATTATTATATCAGCTAGGAAGTTCACTGTCTATTAGAATAAATAACTTTAAAGCCTTTTTTATGATCAGTAGAGATTTATATTTCTTTTCAAGTCCTAGAATCACAGAATCACAAAATGGTAGGGGCTGGAAGGAACCTCTGGAGATCATCTAGTCCAAGCCCCCTGCTGAAGCAGGTTCATGTACAGCAGATTGCACAGGATAGCATCCAGGCAGGTTTTGAATATCTCCAGAGGAGACTCCACAACCTCTCTGCGCAGCCTGTGCCAGTGCTCTGTCACCCTCAAAGTAAAGACATTTTTCCTCATGTTGAGCCTCAACTTCCTGTGTTCCAGTTTGTACCCACTCTCCCTTGTCCTGTTGCTGAACACCACTGAAAAGAGTCTGGCCCCTTCCTCTTGACACCTGTCCTTTAGATATTTAAAAGCATTGATAAGATCCCTTGTCTGTCTTCTCCAGGCTAAACAGACCCAAGTGTCTCAGCCTTTCCTCATAAGAGAGGTGCTCCAGTCCCCTAATCTTCGTTGCCCTCTGCTGGACTCTCTCCAGTAGTTCCTTGTCTTGAACTGAGGAGCCCAGAACTGGACACAGTATTCCAGATGTGGCCTCACCAGGGCAGAGGGGGAGGATAACCTCCCTCAACCTGCTGACCAAATTCTTCTTAATGCACCCCAGGATACCACTGGCCTTCTTTGGCCACAAGCCACATTGGTGGCTCATGGTTAACTTGTTGTCCATCTTCTGTCCTTCTCCGCAAGGCTGCTTCCCAGCAGGTCACCCCCTAACCTGTACTGGTGCATGGGATTATTCCTCCCTAGGTGCAGGACTCTGCATTTGCCTTTGCTGAGCTTTGTTAGGTTCCTCTCTGGCCAGCTCTCCAGTCTGTGGAGATCTCACTGAACAGCAGCACAGCCTTCTGGTGTATCAGCCACTCCTCCCAGTTGCACAGAAGATATTTGGATGTATATAGTAAGGATTCATAGTCCCTAAACCATAAGTTATTATGCAAAAAAAGTTGCTTATATCAAAACAACAAAGGTTTCATCTAACACAGTCCTTCTGTTTACTCCCTGTGTTTTCTAGGTGAGAATGAGATTTGAGAAAGCCTTATAGTCCAAAGGTTTTTTTTTTAAATATTTCATTCCCTTTTCCAATTTCTCACATTCTTGGACATTTATCACAGTCTTGGCAGGGTAACAGTCATGGATGTCAGACTCAGTATCAGAACTGCTCATTTAAGTTATGCCCACATAAAAGCATCTTTTATTCTTTTTCCAGAAAAGCAAATGTATTAATCAACTACTCAACCTCAAAATATCTGGGCCCACCTAAATAGAGAGCATATTTCTCCATGTTCATTATTGTCAAACCTATGTTTAGGATTGATATGGCAGAGAGAGAAACCTATCATACCTTTCATACCTATTGGTGTGAAAAGAAGGGAGTTCCTTGTCTGTCTTTGTGGAACCATCTTAAAACAACTTTCCAAAGCAGCCCACATTCCTTAGCCTTTAGAATTAATTGCAATTCTCTGAAAATCCAATCTTTTGAATAAGAAAAGTATCACATGCTGTGATATATATGGTAGCAGAGTACCAATCGAGAATAAATCTTTCATTCATCATATTCAGGGTTTGTAGTGAGGAACAGCAGATTCAGTTCTCTTAAGAAGTGTCAAATAAAACTAGATTTAAAGCAGATGCCTTTAAAAACACATTGTAAAAATTAAATAACATTTAAACCCAGGAACAATCATTTGTGAATATAGAGAACTCCCGATCTCTTTTGGGCATAAACTTAAAGCTAATTTCCAATTCAATATTTGGTCCTACCTATTTTTAACTAAATGTCAAGATAATTCCAGTTCTGCTATTTATTTAAAACACATTTTTGCAGGGTAGTCTCAACAACATATAAATACTGTAACTAGTTTGCATTAACATCCTGGGGAGACAGCATGATTTCCCATCTGCTTTGTGCTAATTACTAATCAACATAGCTTTGTAATGTCTGTAGTCTTTACAGCCTGCAGCAGTGGTTAATACAACTTTTCTTATATTCCCCAGGTTTCTTCTCTGTTTTCTGGTCACTTTAAGGAAATGAAACTGTGACCTCATCTAATTCTCTATCTGCACATAAAGAGAATGCAATATCTGTACAGAGCACACTGCAGGAGTCCAGACATCTGTAAGAGGTGAGGGCAGGTAATGGTGAACAAAACAAAACCAATACTAAAGGAAGCCTCCTATAACTGTTATTGTCTAGAGTCTCCAAGGGCAATTAACACAGACTAGGTCTGAAGTTACTTTGTTTGGCTTCTGTTAAACAGGCTATAAGTGATACTGGTGATACTCTGATACTGAGAAGGTATTAGCACGAATGCAAATAGGCTAGTAGTGTGAAGATGCTCAGACTAGAGATTCGAGTGCCATATTCTCTGCAATCCCATCTCCAAAACAGTACAAAACCAAAATAAATCTTTGTAAGACAATTCTGTTTCTCGTGGCATTTCTTCTGGGAATAGATCGTGTTTCAGATTACTTACAGCTTGGCTGACTTCAACCTGTGAAAAAGACCTTCTAATGAAAGCTTGAAATTGCCATTTTTAGGCTAATTTTTTATGTCCATAGGATTTTGTGCACTAATGGTAGCTGTAATGAGCACCCTGTGGAATATAAATCAATCAGTGGACTGAATTTAAGAGGAGGTCATTGAGACTCTAATAAAAAGATTGTATAGCAGCTGAAGTATAGCAGACTGTCTTATTTGTCATATTCATAGAATACTAAAATATCTGGAAACAAGAAGTCAGATTCTGCTAACAATTACACTGCTGTAAAACCAGGGTAATTCAATTGCTAACCTGCATTTAGCCTCCATCTATACCAGAACAACAGCACATATTCTTTTCCAAATGCTGACCAGGTGTAATGAACTCACTGCCATTAGAAGGAAAGCAGAAATCTGCTGATTGTAGGGTCCTGCCTACTGAAATCAGGGAAGATTTGTTAATCAGCTGATCTATTTCAAAATATGCAGCTTTGGCTTTGCTGCTGTTGCTTTATTTGCTAGCCATCTGTCTGCATTCACATTGTTTTCCTCTTATTTAATGCTAAAGATTCTTCTGTCTGGAGAATAATCCTGTGATATTCTACACTTAGAATAGGAATTAAAATGGAAATTGTATTTTTTCGTTTGGCTTTTCAGGACCTGATGATGGCACAAGCTCTGTATCTCAGCTCAACAGCTTAAAAGTGCCTCTGTAGCTCAGAGGAAACATGTTCTGAATGGGGTTCTGAATGGTTTCTAGAGAGACTTTATTCAGAGAGTGAATTTCTCAAATTTTTCATTCCTTTTCTAATGAAATCTGGTCATTGATTTAGAATTCATTTTCCAGAAAAGAAGAGTTTTCTATCTGTGTATGTATGGATAAGCTCACTCAAGGTTTCAGAAGATTTCTCCTTTCTCTTCTGTTTCCAAAATAAATGTAATCACTACAAAAAACCCCATTTTCTAGTGCTTCCTCCTTCCTTTTCCAGCAAGACAAGTTTCACTCTCTAGTTCTGATTGCTGGAAAATATGTTTTGCTGAAGATTATTCTTTTGTAACTTCCTGATGTACTAAACATGTACAGACATAATTTACCCTCTTTATGGGACTTATTTTAGCCTGTTATATGATTTGGGTGCCGGCCAAGTTTACAGGCAATGTCCTCTGACATTTGCTGCCTGGAAATTCCAAAAGGTTTGTGTCCTGCTTTTAGCACTTGCACTGGCAAAAGAAGGGAAGAAATGGGGTTGTCACAAGGGCAATGAGCTATAGCTATGACATAGACTCACAGGAATACTGGCATAAAATCCAGCTTGGTGGGATGGTTACCAGAGATCAAACAAATGTACTTTATGTGCCATAGGGAGACTATAATATTGAAGTTTTTCATTATTCAGACAGTGGCAGACTGTATGTTCTAGACATATTTTTTATTAATGTGTTACTCTGCTGAAAACAGTATTGGTGAAAGTGTCAGTGGACCAGCATCGCTTAATATTACTGTAATTTCATTAACTGGAATTAATCATACTTAATCAGGCTAGCTATGTAGCCTAGTGGTTCAGAAGGTGGCAAATTTTTACTCAATTTTTCAGCCATTCAATAAAAAGTCCTATAATATGCCTAGGAAAAGTCAATTTTGTGCAGGAAATGAGGTGAATGACTTCCTCACTCTCGCAGAAAGAGATTTCTATCCAAAACCATAAACCAGATAATCCTTGTCATTATCATCACAGCTTCGCTTTCCTTTGAAAAACATTACTATTATTTTACACAACACCAAATATGCTCTTTGGTAAGGAGAAATGCACACTGTGACTTGGAAGGAGGGACGGTTGATTGTTCAGAAGGTCTGTGTATCTTCAGGTACCCAGCAAGTATTTTGGTTCGACTGTTATTAGCAATTTCTGTGATATTCACAAATATTCCTGTAGGGATCAATCTGTCTTTCCTACATATGAAAAAAATACTGGCTAGTCACCATATTTGCTATCTGTTCCTTAATTTAATTTATAATGAAGGGTGATTCCAGAGAACTCTACTCAAGTTGTATGCAGGCTAGACTACTCTATATATATGGTCTTAATTTCTTTTCCTTGCTGTTCGCTTCATACTTAGTTGACTGTGACTGGTATGGAGTACATTGCTGAGCACCTTCTGATAGATTAGGTAATGAAAGAAAATCAGAAAGGAGGAAGCTGACTCTTTGTGAACGTGAAAATGAAAAGCAGTGTCTGGGCATTCAGAAGGTAACTGTTGCTATGTTGAAGATACAAATTTTTGCCATATTTTTCATATATCTCATAATAAAATAAAAAGTTAGAGTAATTTCTAATCCTTTAAGATATATTATTATGACAATTAAATCCACAGACAACATGTCTCACACTTTTGTTCCTGTTACTATCCTTTCTCTGACTTGGGTTTCTTAACCCAATCTGCAATCAGTATTTTTAGTTGAATATTATGTTCACACACGACCTTCCAATGACAGACTTCAGAATTAATTTTTAACTCACAAGTTCTATTAACTCTTTATTACTTAATTTTAGTGAATTTAAAATCCTCAGAGATAAAACTGTATTGATTTGCAAATAGTCTTATGGGGAACAGTATGAAGAACTTTACTAGATTTATTTCCCAATCCGAGAAAGATGTAATCCCCACAATCTTTACAAAAGCATGAAAAGCAATAGATACAATTCTGGACTTCGTTTTGTATGCAACATCTGAAATGAGACCTACTGCACCCTTGCTACCATAAAATTTGTCTGAAAACTGATTTTGGCATTGTCCATAGAGAGATTTACCCCTTCTCAAACACCAGAAAGTACTGTGACTTACCATGAATTCACTTAAACAAACCTAAGACGTTCACAAATCTTGAATTTTAGTGCTTGAGCTCTTGACTCTCGGAATCAACTGGGCCTACACTCAACCTTAGAGACCTGATGCTGCATACTGTGGCATCTGGATACTTCGGAAAAACAGCCTCAACTCACACCCTGACAAGGAACACGTCCCAGGAAAGGTCACCTGAAAGTCCATGTCAAAAGATGAACAACTTGAACAAAGCACTCTACCATTTTTCAGCTGAAGAGAAATCTGTCTGTTGTCAGGACAGTCTTCTATTGCTGTCATGACTGGTGATCAGGGGAACTGAGAAGTGCTGCCTTCATAAAGATTTTTGAGTGCCTGCTGAAAGCATAGCTTGCTCCAGTATCTGCACATTACCAATGCATCCCTGAGGACAAAATATTACAGAAAAAAAGCAAAAACTTTTAAGGAAAGTTAAATCATAAAGTCCTCATAACTAATGAAGTGATAAGGAAGGACAAATTATTACCTCTGGAGGTTTTTCTTGCTCCTTGGTGAAACATCATTGATGACTATAGCACTGTCTAAGTTAACAGAATGTCTAATTATTAGTACCTACTATTACCTACCTTTTGGATGGATTTTAATGTATGAAAACTGTATGGTAAAATCACAAGTTTTGTGTGCATGAAAAAAAGAAGTTTGAAAGCTGTCTATTGGATAGCTGAGAAGTTCAGATCTAAATATTCTCCAAATGATCTCTGAAAAACTAGAAATTGGTATGGTCAGGAGAAGCAATTGATCCTAATGCTCTGAAAAACAACTGCATTGGTGAAATTTGCAGTGTACTTTGTATAGCAAGTGTCTCTGAACAGGAAAACTATTTATATATCACATAGTAATAACGCTTAATACAGTGAGAGAGTTAACACGAAGTCTGGCTTTCACACACACCTTATTTGATTTTGTTAATCTAAACAGGCACATAGGATTCGAATATGATGGTTAGTTGCACTAGAATTCACTTTTAAAAGTGGAAAGTTACATTTGCAGCTATGATTAGAGGAAATAGTAAAGCCCACAGTGCCCACTCAGTGATAAAGATATTGCTTCACATTTGGGAACCGCAGGATTATAAATTTTAGGAATAAAAAAGAGCAATGTAACGAACCCTGAATTCATCACATATGCGTTAATGATTTAATTCAGCAGCAGATCTTATGATAAGATGAAGACTGGCTACAATACTAGAATTTTTCCTTCTGTGAATATCGTATTCAGTTATGCCCTTCTACAGCACAATATCCAGCAGAACTTAGGTGAAATAAAGAATAAGTGAAAATAGATTCTTTCCATCAGGGTTTTTTTGGTTTAAAAATAATCTTTTGAAACAGATAGAGTTACACTAAAGCTTGGCCATTCTCAGAACACGGCAGAGACAAGAGTTCTTAAAAGTGCACACATTCCTTGAGACATTTCTTAAGCTGGTAGAAAGAATTTATCTGAAGTTCCACCAGGCACAAGTATTTGTTTATCTGGAAGTCCTTGTTCAGCACCTTGGTATGGTAGATGTCTGTTGACCTGTTGGACCTCAAAATTGGAAACAATGCTGAAGACTTACAATTGGCCCTGAAACCTGGGGTGTGGAAATCCTTATATCCTTCAGCACACATTCGTTTTCTTCCTTCCTGATCACTTTTATACATTATGTTTCCCTTCAGATTTCCCACTTATCTTTAGGATCCCCTTCTTACAAAATGTACTGTCAGATGTGTGTGTGATATTTGACTAACACCAAGGAAGAATGTTCTCTGTCTAGAAACTGATGCAGGAAGATTCCTCTTCCTAGGAAAAGTAGGTTACTGGTGGTATTTTAGGAAAGCTAAAACATTTTCTTCTCTCAGTAGTAAAAAGGTTTAAAGTTCTTATTTTTCAATGACTATTTTTAGTGACAGAAGATCCTCTAATTCTGATTTCATTCATAATTCATTCATAACTCCTAAGTCTTCCCTACAGATACAAACTAGTCCATTGTTATAGCAAGTCTTGGCGATTTTGATGAAACATTCCAGTGGGCTGGATAGTGATGGTCAAGGAACTGAGCTTTTGAATTACTCCTCTGTCTCAGTGCTTCCTGTGAGAGTTAATGGTAAGTTAATGTGTCCTCTACTGTGTTTCGTCTCTGAGCTATGAAGGTTTGAATGACTCTGGAAATAGGAGACAGCAGAAGATACTGAATTCTTTCCCCACCATTCTGGACTTTTCCATACAGATCCATGTTCCTTCTTTTAAACGGACTAAGAAAGAAGCTAGTTTTGAATAACTGAATTTGAGACATATTTAAAAAGCCAAGAATTTCAAAGTTGAAGTGAGCATACAATCCTTCATTTATTATTTTGTGCCATTTTTAGTACAATGAGATAACTTAGGGACAGAGGGATTGCCTTATCTCTGAATTTTCTTTGCTCTGTCTGGCTTTGTACCAACTTTAATGCTAATTGGATAATAATGGAAGGTCAATTCTTGATTTATACTTTAGGAAATAATACTGTATTTTTAAAAATGGAAACAAAGAAGTATAAAAATGCACCTCAGAAGGGATTCAGGGCAAAGTTATCCTACCAAGTTTAGAATTCTCTTGTAGGAGAAAGGAATTCAGCTTTTACTGTAGTACTACTATTACCTTGTTTTCTTTCCTTCCCCCAAAGGATGGCTACGGGTATGTGTGACTGCATACAACATGTCGATCACATTTGGTCTCTGGAAACATCCTATCTAGGAGCAACTACTGGAAACAAGACCCTTCTGTGGAAGCTCTCCAAGATAGCTCCTATGCGCTGTGGTAACAGCAATAACAATAGTAGGAGCAGATGGAAAACTGCAGTGATGGGTTCTCTGATGACCAGATACTTTTTGCTAGGGTTTTCATGCTGACGGTAAGATTTCGGGGACATGAGGTCTTGTTTCACGCCATGTGCTGCCTGTTAAGATTTTATTGTTTCCTGATCATTTAACCACCTAACACTCTGACTGAATATTAGTAACTCTTTTCTAATTAAGCCCAAGGAAACTTCCTCAGCATAATACTAACAGTTTAACACAATTAAGTAAGAGCTTCCATTTTTGGCTAGGTTCTTGCCCTATTTTCTTGCTGAGGACACAGCACAGTGCTTGGCTGAGTCATATATATTCATAAAGTAAGCATTTAAATAAATAAGCTGGGGGAAGGGGGCAAGAATTGGAGAGAGTGCATGGGGGTTTCCCCATTCTCTTGGTACTGCTTCATCTCATACTTTCAGGCAGGAAGGATCAGTTCCTGAAAGATTTCCTCATCTTCTATATTGCCAGCCATGGGCTCTCGATACCTAGTGTAATAAAGCTATGTTAATATGGTTTGACTTCTTAGCCTGGATGGTACCTCCAAGCACTGCACACTTAAGGTAGCTATACTAATCAAGATTCAATTAGAAGCTTATTACAGATCTGGCTTCTGTGCTTACTTTGAGAATAGATCAGTAGATACTTTTGGAAAAGTCTGGTCAAGAAGCATAACTCTTCAAATTAAAATTAAGTACTATGTAAGTTTACTTACTTAACATCATGCTAAAAAGGAAACACTGCAAAATGCATTTTTTATCCCTTCTGATTATTACAGTCTGTGTCAGTATGGGCAAGTGCATACAATAACTGTGGAACAAGATTTCACAAGAACTTTATTTTGTGACCTTTTAAAATCACATCCATGGAAATAAAAATTCCTTGTTATGAGTTACCTGGGCCAGCTGACAAGAGTTAAAGATTAAGTATCACTAGCTACCTGAATCTCTGGTTACTAATTGAACAATATAACTCCACTGGAGTTCTTGTCATCCTCTCAGCTAGAGTGTGGATGATCTTGTTTTTTGGATCACAGCTAAAAATCTAGAATATTTATTTCAGTGAGGTCATAATTACATTCCCAGTTAGTATGTTCATGTTAGCTTATCTAGCCAGTATTTTAACTACCCTGGATATGATGGAAATATTTTATACGCTGTGTCTAAAGAACAAAGGGTGGCTATGATGTGGCTAGGTAAGAAGTGCAATTTTAGACAAAAATCAGCTTTCTTCTTGGAAATAATTTCTTACCTGATTGCTTCCAGGGCTTCAAAAATATCATGTGTGAATGCCCAGAACAGGTCCAGAATTTTGATAGCCTTCAGCTAAGTGTTACATGAATTAAACTTAAATGCAAAGAATATCTTTTAATGAGAATAATTGGGCACTGGAACAGTGCCAGAAAGGTTAAGATTTTAGTGCCATCATTTAGAAATTTTAAACAAGATGCTAGCAAAAGTAATAATGCTTGAACTCCAGAAAAGTCTTTTCAAAGCCTGAAGTTTTCAAGCTCTCAGTGAGCTTATATTCTGCCTGTAATTTTTGCGTTTTTCACCTTTATGTCTCGATTTCATAGTCACGTAACCAACTCTAGTGATGTCCCACTCAGCATGGGATAATAGATCTGCACTCAGAACTAGCAGAGGAAAAGAATCTTCTTGCCCCTATGTATTTCCCTTGAAATTAAACTAAAGCCCACACAACTACTAAAGGAAAATGAGAAATGGGCAAGAAAGGATTGTGTTCTGCATTGCTTGAAGAGAAAACCTAGGGAGCAGCTCATTGTCCCTCAGTTTTCAGCAATCTTGCCAACCCAGCTGAGAGTTTGCAGCTGCCAGGCAGGAATACTGCTTATTTTAAGCAGTCATGGAAAGACTTTCTTGGCTGACTGTCAAGCATCTATGGTAACTGGCTAAGGCTGCACCTGCACCTGTGCAAGAAATATCATCTGTTATTCTGAAAGACCTGCAGTGAATTTCTTTTGGATGAAAGGAAGAATAAGCCACTATGTAGCATAAGTGTTAATTTCTGCAGAGTACCTCTTGTGGTATTGCAGTCCTTTCTGGAAACCAGAGAACAAGCTGGTCCCTAAGTAGCCTTGTACCCTTTAAAATCACATTATGGCAGAGCCCAGTGTACTAGCTAAGATAATTTTTTGTTGACATAGGTAAGAAATGGTGGAAATATGTACAGAGAGAGTGAGAAAGTCTTGCTTGGAATTGGAAATGTAGTGGTACTAACTGATGCGTAAGAGAGCACTGTGGTGATTTTGTTTAACCCCTGATAAAACTCATGCAGGAAGAGTTACCATGGCAACAAGGTCCAAATCAGGCTAGTATGAACTAAAGGCTGAGATAACACAATCCCATTTTTAGCACTCCAAAAGGGAGAAAATTGCTGATGATCGCACTAAAGATGGAAACAATACACTCTCAAACTGTGTAATATGCTAGTAGGTCAGCAGCTGAAAGTGAAGAATGCCAGCAAGAAGACCATGTAATGAACAACCTCCCCCAGTAATTACCAGTCAATAAGAATTTAGTGAGATGACAAATATCAGAACATAAAAGCGAGAATGATGGGTTTCTCTATCCTGTTCAAAGAGTAGTTCTGAAATAAAAATATGATTGTTAAAAATCATAATACAACACATTTTTATCTGTAACAACACTGTGACCAGAAATTTATTTGACAGCTGTGTGTTCAGGAACTCTGTCTTTTCTACTCCAGTTCTGAGGCACTCTGCAGGATCATCCCCAAATATTTATCAATTATAGACTGGATCAAAAGATGATGCCACTCCCTCCTCTATGTGAAGTGTTTAAATCAACAGAATATTTCTTCATAAGCCAGCAGTAACCTCTAGTACTCTGAAACCTCATACAGACTGTAGGATGGGCCACAGGAAAGGGACATTGAAGGTCTATGACTGTGAGGTGTCTGCTGCATCTATGGCACCATATAGAGAATCTGAACAGGGACCAGAGAGAGGCAGTAAGCCAGTGGGCCAAAAGTATATTAATTTTTGGCAAGGCACTCTTATGATTGCATTTTCTCCTCAGATGGACTTCCAATGTACAGTATTTCTGTCTGATGCAGACATTACCAGATACTGCACAATCATTACCAGGACTAAGAAGCTTGTTGCCAGTCTTGATTCTTCCTTAACTGTGCAAGTTGTTCTGGTTTTTTTCAAAGTCAAAATTGTGGGAAATTATATTATTTCAAAAGTAAAGCAAATAAATATCTTCAAGAAGATGTTCAGTGTAATCTACTGGGAAAGAACTATAAAAGGCTAGGGGTCTTGGTACCATGTTGACACCTGAGGAACCTATTTGTAATTCTGCAGCAGGCACAACAAGGAAGATCACTTTCATCTTGTTTAGGTGGCAGCGCACATTTTCTCATAAGAAAAGTGAAGGTTATTCAGGCAAAGAACCTCTGTCAACAGATTCTTTGTGAAGAGCAGATTGAATATTTCATGGGGACATTTTCCTGACAGACTTGCTGTCAGTCTTGGCTTCCTGCCCTAAAGATGCTGCTTTGATCGAATGGCAATGTCACTGTTCTGAGTAGCCACACTCTGGATTAAAGTCTTCCTTCATTGAGCATTATACCTGCTATGTACATTTAAAGTGTTCCCATTTGTTATCAGCTACTCTGCAACTCTAAAATTAGTATTATGCTGTATTTAGGATTGGATTTTAACTGGGGAGTATGAAAGACAGGCATACCAGAAACGGTAATTTGTCATACAAACCATTGGACCATAGAAGTGTAATGTTATTCAAGGTATTCTGCTTTCACTACATAAAAATGACAAATCCTGTGACTATCAGTTTAGCTGTCTTCATGACTGTTCCTGTCTGACCACAGCTACTACCTACAGGTCCTGATATTTAGCAGTGCTGAATACTGGTGACATAGTTTAATATTTCACTGAGTTTTCCTTCTTTAGGATCACTCCCAAAAGCTTCTAAGGAGGATGTAAGCACAGAAGATGTTCCTCTTGCCAGGGCAACTGTTTACACATTACTATATGAATCAAATCTGACTACGTTGAATCTACTGTGTCCTGAAAACAAAATATCTTAATTGCAGGAAGAAACACTTCCTGGCATCAAGTTCAACAAAGCACTTTGCTGACAATGTAAAATCAACATTACTAATAAATAATCCAATAGATGAGCTTCCAAACAGTTTCAAACATGGTGTCTCAGAAAATAGATATTGTTTAAGACATAATGTATCTATGTTATCCCAAGCACAAATACAGACTGGGTGGAGAATGGATTGAGAGCAGCCCTAAGGAAAAAGACTTGGGGGTGTTGGTGGATTAGAAGCACAACATGAACCAACAATGTGTGCTTGCAGCCCAGAAAGCCAACCGTATCCTGGGCTGCATCAAAAGAAGTCTGACCAGCAGGCAGGGGGAAGTGATTCTCCCTCTCTACTCTGCCCTCGTGAGACCCCACCTGGAGTTCTCTGTCCAGCTCTGGGGCCTCCAGTATAAGAAGGATGTGAATCTGTTGGAGCAAGTCCAGAGGTGGTCGCTGAAGATAATCAGGCTGGAGCACCTCTTCTGTGAGGCCAGGCTGAGAGAGCTGGGATTGTTTAGCCTAGGGAAGAGAAGGCCTCCTAGGGAGGCCTTATAGCAGCCTTCTAGTACTTAAAGGGGGTCTACGGGAAAGACGGGCAGGGACTCTTTGTCAGGGAGTGCAGTGATAGGACAAGAGGTAATGGCTTTAAACTGAAAGAGAGTAGATTTAGATTAGGTATTATGAAGAAATTATTTACTGTGAGTGGTGAGACACTGGAACAGGTTGCTCAGAGATGCTGTGGATGCTCCCTCCCTGGAAGCGTTCCAGACCAGATTGCATGGGGCTTTGAGCAACCTGGTCTGGTGGGAGGTGTTCATGCCGATGGCAGTGGGGGTTGAATCTAAATAATCTTTAAAGTCTTTTCCAACCCAAACCATTCTATGATTCTGTCATTCTATGATATATATGTATATTTCAAGGACAATAAGGTAGCTTAGTGTTTGAACACCTCTGCACTGATAGATGTGAAGTCATGCATGAAACTGATATCCTCTAATCATATATAACCATACAGGGGACAATGCACAGACTGTTTTTGCTGCTCAGCTGGATTCTCAAGAGCTGCTACAGTAACAGCCAACATGAGACCCTAATATACCCAGCATTACCAAGTGAAATACCAATGAATAATGAAACAGTGCTGTCTAATGTAAGAAATGAAGTTAATTACCTTTCTCTATTTCACTTTGAAAGGACAATTTCCGTCTTCGTAGTTTGCAGTTATCTCCATCTGAATCATTAGTAGTTTGTGCTCTTATTACGAGGTCAGACTTGATTAATGAAATATGAAACATAATGACAGATTAGTCCCATCTAAAGAGAGCAGTTTTTCAATAGGTGATGGACTGTTAATCATGTTCAATCTTTAAGAAAGGCAATATTACAGAAGTCAGTCTGCGTCAACCTCTCCATCCTCAGCAAATGGTATTGCTCAATGATAATGTTAAAAAGTTCATTCAGATTGAGGAAAACCAACAATGTCATCACCTGATGCTGAAATACAAGTATCCTGACTTGTTTATATGGAACAACATGTGTTCACAAGCTATCATCTTCCTGAACTTGCACAGATGGTCATCTTAGAGAAATTACCAAAGAAAATTAAATAACCTCCAACAGTGAATGTATACTATTGCAAGAAGTGATGTGGTAATTGATTGTAATTAGATTTATATTTAATTACCAGACGATTATAAAGTACACATTTTACAACACTAAATAAAGGCTAATAAACACCATAGACTTTACTGCTCATGACTTTATCTTTCTAGACCCTCCGTTCCTCTCTATTGGACTCAGTTCATTCAGCTGTTTATTGTCATAGCAGAACACAATAGTGTCGTCTTCTGCCCATCTTATAGAAGATGGATGTGTTTTTTCCCATCATAAATACAAGATGCATTTAACTCTTCTTTCTACTTATTTAAAAATGAGAAATAAACAAATATAACACCACTTATGTTCTTTGTGTACATACCCATGACATTGACTTTAGCCTACTTCTCTTCCCTGTGCTAGTGAGGTTTCCCATACCACTCAGGTAAGTAGATTTGCATGTGGCAGAAGGGCAGAGGGAAAGAAGTGGGAAGTGTTTACATCTTTCTTTATTCCCTTCATTGTAAACCTGGTGGGTAAGGTGCTTCAGTGGTGGCCCACTGGTAGAATAACTGCAGGCAGAAAAGGCACTTTTACGTAAATAGGAGGACAGGAGCAGAAGTTGAGGCAGAAGCACCCATTATTCAGATAACAAATCTGTATCTCAGTGATGTTTTGAAGATCAGAATGTGCTCATCACTTCTTTTGGAGGATGATTTTCTGGATTGCAATAGACAGTGGAAAGCAAGTGGAATTGCTAGAGAAAACTGATTTGGCAAGCTCAAAGGCATGAGTGAGCTTGTCCTCCCTCCCCTGTCTCTGTGAAATCTAACGATTTCTTCTTAGTGGCTGCTACAGTGGTGAGAAATGGCAACTGAAAAATTTCCAAGGAACATGAGCAGTGAGGACTTTAGTTGTGTATTCTGCACCAAAACACAGAAGATGGAATTTTGTTTCAATTTTTCAGATCTAAGGAAAAATAATGATAAAACATTGACAACAATGTAATTGCAGGGAATAATTGCTCAGACTAACATAATCAATGTGAATTTATCCTCAAGGAATTTTTCAAATATGTGAGCTTCCAGTTGTAACCTAAATTTATCACTAGACTATAAATTCATTATATTTCACGTGTAATTAATAATGATGACCTTTTCAATAAACACAAAAGGTTGACTTCTAAAATAAAAAATAGAATTGGCCTTTTATTTTCAGAATAATATTTCATTAAAAAAGGGCTCAGAATAAAAAGAAGTGACATTTCTTGTCAGAAGCTGTATTTGTTTCAGTTTTATAAAACTAAAGATCCACATGTGTTTAGCAAAGATGTCCCTATCATTTACAGCCCCAAACCTAGTGTTGTCTCTCTTGTTTCTCAAAAGGCCTTCGAGGCCAAATTATGTTTGTCCTTTCTCAATGAACCTCTGTTTTCCCTTGAAAGTGTAGTCAGAAACCAGAAAACAAGTGTCTCAGAAATAATGAAATGAAATGTAAACTACTCATTCTGTGGGCGGTGTAGTCCGTGTTTGGCAGCTGGTGCTGGTGCACCCTGCAAGTTTCTAGGGAAAGCATTAGCCCCAGTAGCACAAGCTGGGCAATAGCCTTGCACCTCTCCCCTTCTGGTCAAACCTCCCCTTTCTTTCCCAATTCAGACTGACTCCGTCAATCTGAAATTACTGGAAGGAAACACTGATAATTTTTCTACTTTCCTGAAGATGCAATCTATGCAAAAGGGGACACTTATGAGAGTCACTGTGGGAAAAAAGATCAAGAGATCCCTGCAAATCTGAATACTGAGTGAAATTTGGAAAGTCCCTTGTATGCTTTTAGTCTCCTAGGAGGTAGGGTGCACTCCAAGATAAGAGAATTAACAATTCATGTTTGAAAGGCAATTAAATATTTTCTATTTAGACACAGAATTAATCCAGATAATCTGATTTATCTTTATTTTATGGCTGTACAATTATATTTAGTGTCAAAAGTTCCCCTTATGGTGACCCAGGATGTAGTAATCTGAAAAAAACGTATTTTCTATGGTTTTAATAAAACATCCAAAATCGCCCTGGCTAAAACTTTAATACTATTTAAATATAGAACCAAATTGTGTTAGATTAACATCATCTGAATAATTTCATTGACTTTTGCTGAGTTTAGCTCACTTCAGTAAGAGCAATCAGGTGAGTATATTTTTTTAAAATAGGATTTGGCCCTAGGCTTTTAGCTGTTAGTTTTGCTAACCTTGGTTTTTTAATTGCTATTTTCAAGTTTTGTTACTGTGGGACAGATTTGGCCCAATATTAAGAAAAAAACCCATCACTTATTGTATGTACCTTTGCAGTTTCATCTCTCAGATTAAAAGTCAGTTCTAGATTGGTGAGGAAGAGATCAGAAAATTCAGGGTACATATCCAAAACTTCTAGTAGATCTTCTCGCTGGATTTTATGCAAGTCACAATAAGTTAAAGCTCTCACATCTGCATTTGACTTTCCTGGTTTTGCATAAAGATGTACCATCTCTCCAAAAATATCATTTTTCCCTGCAGAAAGAGAATTAGATGGAGACTATTATTTTAAACATAAGCCATTAAATTGAATGATACATTTCTTTATGATAATAATATAGAATGTTTGATTTTACATGAAGCGATACAATCAGATTACATATATGTTGCTGTAAATCAAAAATATTATTATTAAATATTAAAACTAAAATTAATAAAATCAATGAAATCACATAGGCGTATAACTGGACAAAGAAAAAGGAAAATCTAGCTTCATCCCTTTTTTTCTACAGTTCCATCAAAATAACATAACTAGAGCAGGTTCCTTTTGTCCTTTCTTGTAAAAACATTATCTACGGATTTAAATCACATTCCTGTGATGACAAAGATGTAATTTCTGTTCAGTAGAGTCCAGGACCTGTCTGCCCTGGAATCTCCTTTTTTTTAAGAATTACATGAAGAAACAGACCATACTTGAAATATATTTTAGTAGAAAATGACCTAGTTTTCGTATTTTTCATAGGGAAAACAAAATTTCCAAGATGCAGAGGTTGTTTTGAAGAAGCTCTTTAAACATAGACATAGACATGCTTCTACTTTGATACTATTAAACTCTTCCCATCAATGTCGACACATTTGTAGTACCTATTTGCTATATTTGTCATCTCTAGTTGCTCATTTTCCCCAAAGCAGCACTTAACCTTCATCAATGGAGAGCAGCTTCAGTCATAGACCAGTGAAATATCCTCTAAGGGTTGGAAAGCTTACCTGTAAAATAGGATTTGGGGGGGAACTGGGAAAACACTCGTGGAAAACAATAGTGGTCATAGCAACTGAGAAACCATAGACTGGTAAAAAATGAATACAAAGGTTATTTTGCCTCTCTGTTAAACATTTGTAGCTTTGATATTAAGTTGGTGCAAGTAGTTCTGGTTTCTCCATCTTCTAAAAGGAAGCTGAAAACTGGGTGAACAAGCAGCTAAAAGATGCAAAAAATAATTCAAGGGTTGATCTACAATCAGCATCTTAAAGAATGCAGTCTTTTTAGCTTATCAACAGGAGGATTAAGAGGTAACCTGGTTATATTGCATATATCCTTATAGAGAGGAAAAATTAATAAGGAATGCATAGCAAGAACTAATGGAAAGAAATTGTAGCATAATTTTATACTGGATATAAAGGACACATTTTTAGCAATAAAAATTATTAACTATGGAAATAAACTGCCAAGAAAAGTGATAACTTTTTCATTTTGTTATGTCTTCAGACCAAACCCTGTCGCTTTTCTTTAGTCAAGCACAGCTCATCAGACACAACAGATAGCTTTAGGTATGTAAAGTAACAGGAGTCAGTGATGTAACAGAGGCTAGACAATTTATATTGGCTTGTCCTTCTGGCCCTAATGTCTATGAATGCAGAGTTATATAATACAACTGTATACGACAACATGGCTGTTGACATAATCACAGTATTTCTATAACTTGTCTGCAAAGCTGGAAGAGGTGGTAGGTTCTATGAGATTGACAGCCATCAGATTTTTTAAGGATTTGGCACAGAATTACTGCTGTCAGGTCAGTCCTGGTCAGCCCTTACTCATCAGCATCAGATAGCGCTGATGAGTTGAGGGAAAATGAGGGTCAAACCCAACATTTCTCAGAACTCTGATTTCTGTGATGAAGTTCCAATACTCAACTTCATCCTTGCTACCTCTGTTCGACTGAAGTCTTTTCAACCCCAGAGCACTGAGTGTTTTTTAGGTCCATTTCTGTGTGTAAGTTTTTCAGAAAGAAGAATTAATTAAAATGTTTGGCTAAGCATTGATAATCTTTGTTAGGTTTTTGTGTGATTTCATTGCAGAGTAATTTTCACTTGTGTTATCTTATTTATCTTTTTTTTTAGCAAACCTGTCAGTTTTTCTTGATTGTGAGTGCTATAGAAATTCACATATTTTTGATGTAAGAGATGAAATTCTTGATGAAACACACTGTTCAGAATCAGGGGGAGGCACTCACACAGGTAAGTAAAAACCTCAGAGTGTTACACTTGCATGCTCCCTACTTTGCCTGTGTCTAAAGCTGGCCGAGCTGATGAAGTGCAACAGCATGAGATGACAAATTATCTTGATAACACCATCTAAACCTAGGCAAGGATTGCTGTAGGCACATCTTTGTACTTCTATTCACATATCCACCCTGAAAAGTACTAGTGGAATAGTGAGTCAGAAGTGGATTAACAGCAACATACTGCTACCAGTCCACATTTTGCTTCAGCTACTTTTACGTCTCTAAGTTCCTACAGTGGATGACAAACTGAAAGGAGAACATATGAATGATGTTAGAGCTGGTGTAGGTTTTCATACCGCAAATCCTTACTCATCTACTCAATTATTTTTTGAGTTCTTACTACCTGCTACTACATTGGAGAAACAAATCAGCATTCTTGTTCAGGTAGGGTTTTAGTTATTTTACTTATAAAATTGCTGTGGCTAATGAAGTCTTATTGGTTCCTCAAAAGAGCTATCACCAGCTGCAGGTGAGCTCCCAGCTGGATTGAACATTGCTCTGAGCCATCTTCACTGGGAAAGGAAACAACTCCCCATGCTACACAAACAAGAATATGCTTATAAGAAATATAGGGGAAACACTGGTGTTATTACACTGAATTATGGATCTAGATCAGATTAATCTGTTATTCTCTTCCTTTTCTATATGCTCAGTGGGCAAAAAAGGACATTTCTGAAAACCTCTAGAAGACATTTTCAATGTCTAAAGTAAATACATGTTTTTCTCCAGTTAGCATATAGGTTAGCATAGGGGGTCTATGTGTCTCAGTACCCTCATACAAAGTTCAAAGTGTCCTTGACTTGGTTTTTGCAGCATAATCAAAACTGGAGTAATTTGTTATCTGCTTGCCTCAACTTGCAGCTTACCACTAATCTAGGAATAAATATGACTGACTCCTGCTCTTGTATTTTAGCTATCCAAGGGTGTGGGCTCTTCGGTGCACATGAATTATTGCAGTAATGTAGACTCTGCTCTTTGAACCAATTATTTCTCTGCTTGATTTTAAATAACAGCGAGTAAAATATTTACAAATTTCCTTCCCCAGGAACAACAATGGGCATTTCTTTTCAGTCCCCTAACTCTTTAAACATGCCCTGTAGTAATCTACTTACCAAGAATAGCTACAACAATGTCACTCTTAAGGATTTCAATGGAGCCCCTTGACACAAAGTAAAGAGCAGTGAGAACATCTCCACAGTGCACTAAAGTATCTCCAGGAGGTGCATGTGTTGTCTTAAATTTCATAGCCAAGGCTCGAAGACAGCCTTTACTGGCCCCTCGGAAAGCTTTGCAATTCTGAAGCAAATTTTGGTTGAGGTGCAGGCAAATGTCAGCTTGTAAGCATTCTGGAAATCCCTTCAGGACCTGGAAAGACAAGCATAAGGATTTAATGTGAATGTTATGAAAGCTGCTTTATACAAATTTAATGTTTTGTTCCTGCATAGAAAGGAAGAAGTGACATACAAATACATATGGCCCTAAGAGCTGTTAGAGTATTACAATTCAACAAGTACATCGTAAAGCTTATGCAATGTAAATACTAATGCACACACTAAGGTATGCAGCGGTTACAAAATTCATTATTAAGTTATCCTTCATGGCAAGAAATGGTATCAAGGTATATGAATGAATACACTGCAGTAAAATAACAAATAAGACAGCTAAAGGGAGAGCTTGGCTGAATTTCACCTATTTGCACTAATATGTCTATTTCCTTTTTATCCGTTAGAATAGTAATACATTTAATATAAGAGAGGTTTTTGCTGAAATAACCATGACTTTTGTAAAATGAGAGCTATCTGAACAACGATCAGGTATTTTTCCAGAGAGAGGGCATTTTAATGAGATTTTCATGTTAAATATATTCTGCTTGTAAGTGTAGGACTTAAATTTTTATCAGAAAAAGCAACACAGGCCACTGAAACAATGCTGTTATGCAGATTTACATGGGCAGATGATTAGTTCAGCAAACCACAGGGCCAGTTGCTATGGTCCTTGGCTCTTCTCTTGCTCAGAACAATGGGAGTTTGCCTGAAGTAGAACCACGGGATTCCTCTTGGGTACCATGGTAACATGTTAATTTTGTTTAGAAGAGAAAAATGTGAGCTACTTACAACGTGGTCATTATGTCTGAGCTTTTCTAAATAGTCTAGGATCATCTTAGCTCTGCTTCTTTTAGAATCTATAAACATTTCTGCTACTGACTTCTGTGGGAGTACTGCCTGCCTTGTTATTCTGCCCGCTGTGTTAAGGAATGGGCTTGACACATTATTAAGCATGACCCTTTCTTTAATCCTGTTATCTGCCGTCACTGACGTTAACGGACCTGTGCTTTCCCTGGGAGCAGCGACATGTGTTCCATATTTCTAAGGACAAAACATGAACTTGTGCTACCAGTCTTATGAATATGTGAACAGGATGTGTCTTTTTGTTATTAGAGCAGTCTATTAATTCATTCCTGTTTATCCTCTGCACTATTTCTCTACAAACCTGTAAATATTTCTGCACAGAAAAAAAATCAATCTACAAAACGCATTCACTTGTTGCTATACTCTTACTTCAGCACAATAAAGGTCTGTGCACTCACTCTTACTGCATAAAAATATTCACAACTCATATGCCTTGCTAACGGAGAAGATGAACAAATTTCTGATATGAGGCTTCTTGTCCACACAAGCCAAGCTATGATTTACAAATGAAATATTAGTACCTTTAACTGAGTTGAAATGTTTCTATGATTGCTAATGGAAATCAATGCTGTGAATAACAAACAGAATGTTTTAGCACATATATATACAAAAATTTTATGAGCTATAGGGCATTACCACATGAAATTTATACATCCTCAGAAAAAGCCAGCATTCAACAACAATAAGCAAAAGAAAATATAAATGAAAAAGCTTCTGTGGTGTCACTCTGTTTTCAGTATCTATGGTGCCACTAGAAATATCTTAGTATGCAATTATGCTTTTTATTTTAATGTGATTATACTGACATAAAAATACTGTAGGTTGTAGCAAATTATTTACTGAATGATACTGAGAAACTGCTAACCAAATATGTCTGGTCAGTGATGCAGGTGGAGAAAAATTGCAGGTGTTTATTTTGAAATTGTTCTCTAGTCGTGTGGGTAAAAATGGCCTATTTTGATTTGATTCTTCTCGTATATGCCTATCTGAATAGAATTAGAAGAGCTCAGTTTTTTATAGGATGCAAAATAGGAAATATTTTTTTCAATTTAGAGTACTTACAGGAAAAGGTGTTTGAATTGTTAGAAAGTCAGGAGCACAGCCTTAGGTTAAATTGCATTCAGTTTTCACATCAGCTTCTGTTTATCTCATTTATCAAAGGATTTTATTTTACCATTAAGCAAAAACCATGCATACCATGTGACTTGGTTTATATTTCTGAAGATACTTTGGGGATTTCTTTAAGGAAACAATTATTTTGATAACTAATTTATTCTTAACATGAAACTGTTCTAAAATCATTGCATATCAGTTAATAGTTATATGCCAATAACATCTGAAAGATACTAGCCTCTGTTCAAGTATATGTGATTAAAAAGTCCCTGCCCCATGGAGCTTACACTCTAAAATAGCTGTCATACATCAGAGAGGAAGAACATTTACTTTTTAATACCACAATTGTCAAATGTCTAGAAGGAAGACAGGTGCCCAAATAACATTGATTTCCCATGGACTTTTGGAGATTACTCCTCTAACATAAGTTTAGAATTTAGAAATTTCAAGAAAGAAGATGTTTGAAGATAAATTTGTTAAAACATTGCTATATACTACATTATTAAAGGAGCTTACCATATTACGCACATTGTACGTAGTGAGGTATTTAATCCAAGTCCAGTAGCTGTCACTATACAGAATGTGATGTTTCCAAACTAAGTTTTATGTCATGCAGTATGGACATCTAGCCAACCCAAGCCTCCATGTACATTCCTAATACTGATTTTCATTACTTTGAGAAAATATTTCTTGTTCATCAGTTTTTACCTTACGCTAATAAGGAGGTATCTGATTCTTACAGATTGTCTGTGTACAGCAGGAACAGCTGTATTGCAAATCATGTTCTTATAATGTGGTAATCAATGTCAATACATCATGTGTACACAAACAGACAACTCTAAATATTAGAAAATCATCCAAGGAGTCTTCAAAATAATGAGATTAGCTTAAAAATAATAAACCTCTAAATATTAAATTTCATTTCTTTTCATTTGTTGTGAGCTTTTGAAGTCTTTAAACACATTTAAGTCACTCTCCAATGTGTCAAGGAAAACATAAAAGACACTTTTCTAAACAACTAAATTCAGCATAATCTTGAATATATATGAATGCAAGACAGGGTAAAGTAAAAAGAAAATCAAAATTATAAGGCTAGAATTGCTCTTTAAATAGCATTGTTCTCAATGACAAATCCAAAATTAATAAATCATTTGAATACAAGCTTGGGTTTCAATTGCTCCATTCTTTACTGACATATTTCTATTTTCACAGTCAGTATCTCCTTAACAGTGATTCCACTGGGCCCTGGTGAGAAAAAACTTGGATTCTTGTGGTTAGACTCATGTTTAGAATCAGAACTCATGCATAATTGAAGAGACACAGATCTTCTGAAAAAGACATATAACAAGATATAAAATCAGCATCAACCCTCCCTGCCTTAAAAAAAAAAAGGAAAACCAGTTATAATGCTGTGACCATAGGCTCCAGTTGTCTCTCACTGAGAGTTATCGGGTCCAAGTTCAGCCGTCTCTTCCTGTCTGGAATAAAACTTACTCTACATCAAGTAACATAGGTTATCTACTTGGCATGCTTAGAGAGGAGGAAAGTGTCATTCAGACAGAAGTAAAACATCTTATGTGGAACAAGTGATTGAAGTTTACTAAGAACAGTGAGGACACATTTCATATTGCCTTGAAGAATGTGGTCTTTTGTAAGTGCAGAGGGAGTCCAGCTTCATTAATTTCTCTTTTTCAAGATGACAACAAGGTATCACTCACGCATGCATCAGACACCTTTGTGACAACAGAACTGTAGACATCTATGTGTCCTAACCTCAGACAACTAGCACATATTCGAACCAATGTTTTGTTTGGAGAAATAATAAGATTCTTTGCAATTTTTAGATTTTCTGTCCTCAGTTCTGGAACAGGTATTGACATCTGCCCACAGAAAATACTTAGAAAGCATCCAAGTCAAAGCAGATCAGGGTATTAGCTATAATAATTGTCATTAAACATGGAAATATCATCACATTCTGTACCAACAGAGTCACAGAATGGCTGAGGTTGGAAGGGACCTCTGGAGGTCACCTTGTCCAACCTACATGCTCAACCAGGGCTACCTAGAGCTGGTAGCCCAGGACAATGTCTAGATGGCTTTTGAGTATCTCCAAGAGTGGAGACTCCACAACCTCTGTGGGCAATTTGTGCCAGTGCCCAGTCATCCTCATAGTAATAAAGTGTTTCCTGATGCTTGGATGGAACCTCCAATTTCAGTTTGTGCCCATTGCCTTTGGTCCTGTCACTGAGTACCACTGAAAAGAGCCATCTTCTTTACATCCTCCCTTCAGGTATTGTTCACACTGATGAGATCCTCCATGAGCCTTCACTTCTCCAGCCTGAACAGTCCCAGCTCTATTAGCCTTTCCTAGTATGAGAGATGCTCCAGTCCCTGCAGTTTGACAGTCAAAGATATTCCTTTAATTCTGCATATAATCTTCTGTCATACATTTTCTCTGTTGAAATATAGGTGGGATCAAACATTAAAAGCCAAAAAGTAGTTGAAGGATGACAAGAGGGCTCTTGTGTGTTGTGGGTCTGTTTGGGGTGTGTTGAAACTCATTTTGACCAAAGGTTTCTTGTCCTAGAATGTCAGACTTATTTTTGAGTGGCAAGTGTCCAGCGTTTAGGGGGAAAGATAAAGGTAGACTCTCAAGTTCATCTGACAATTTAAGACGGCATGAACTGAAAGAGGAATTCTGGTCCTTCTCCACATTATCTGTCTGTTCCTGCCCTGTCTTGATCTCTCCCTGTGAAATAGTTTGAGAAACTAACCCAGCAATAAAATTGAGCAACTGAAGGTACAAAGAGGCAGGAATAAACATACTTTGTCATAGATTACACATACTTAATCTCTATTTGGATCTCAGGTGCATAATACAGATCTTAGGATATGTCAAAATTGGCATCACTAAATGCTGACTCAAGTTCTCAATTTAAATAATACATTTCGAGCTAATTACAGAGAGGAAACCTCGTGCTTTGGAGAGTTCACTCTCTTGGGGATTTATATTAAAAACTAACATTCTCTCTGTCTTATTCTGTTCTGTAAGAATGAGTGAAATTAGTTCATAGTAATTCATATATTTGGTGAAATAATTCATGTCTCTAGCTGTTCTCTTTCTGCTACATAATTTTAGCACTAATCAGAGACTCTTCAGGTGTACAAATCACACTGCATAGATTTGAAATTAAGATTTCTGTCCCCCAGTAGCTGTTCCCTTTGATAGAAAGAGTAGTGTGAGATTTAGTTCTGTTGCAAACATTTGACTCAAGATTTTAATAGCATTTTCACATAGGATAAACCTTTCTGTAATGAAAACTAGTTCTATTTCTAGAAAGAATTTAGAATTTATTATTTCTGTGATAGTTAATTATAGAAATTAACTATTTCTACAAGCAGAATTTCAAGATGTTTCCAAGGGCTTTCGCCATTTATAAAAGAATGAACAAGGTCACAGGTGGCAATAATTCTGCTCCAGTAGCTCTTGGGTTCCACATAGAATAAGGACTATTTCTGGTGATTCCTCTTTATTCAGAAAATGTTGCAGAGTCAATGTTGGTTTTTTTGTTTGTTGGTTTGGTTTGGTTTTGGCAGGATATGAAGGAGGTCCTTACAACAGTTGAGAGAGAAGAGGAATGTGTGATGATGAGCCAATTCCCCTTTCAATGAGATTTGAAGTCTGACAACCTTAATTAGAATTAGGATCTTTTGCTTTCAGTCATTGCCGTGACATTTATTTGTGTGACATTTTAATGCTGAAATTCCTGGACCTGCAGTGGATCATTCTTCTTATATAATCTTATTACAGCTTCTGAGTACATCCAAAACGTGATCTCTGAGATATGACATATTGCTGGGTGAGGAGGACAGAAAATGATTTCGGTTTCTTAGACTGTTGACTCCCTCATGAACAGAAAAGTTTATTGTCTGTAGAAATTGGAAGCTGACCAGATCTCTGTCTTTCCAAAAATACAGTGACAGTTGGACAATTGTTAATTGCTCTTATTTTTGAGACATGAGACCACAAAACACAATGCAGTGGGATACTGATAAAGGATCACTTTGCGAAAAGATAGACATAACTGAAAATCTTCTTTCTGTAACTCTATTAAATGTAGGCATTTGTGTTTTTTAAGTGGTCTTATTACAGAAAATGAAAGAACAGCTTTAGAGCTAATCACATCTGAGGTACTTTCTGATAGGCTTATATGTCTTATGATTTCCATTATGAGATACAGACAAATAGCAGTACCACTTTCCACCATGATTACATATTCCCTCTGTTTAACCAGTTACTACTAGCTTCTGTCCCAAACACTTCTAACTTGGGTTACCCTTCTGATGGTATAAGGAACTTCTCCTTGCTGTTTCTGAAACTTTAATTTACTTTTCTAATTTTCTGTTTTAAAGATATTCTAGCAATAGCTTTATTGGTAGAATTGTTTTCGTTATAAGAACTGATCACAGCGGGAGGAAAAGCAAGAATAGCAAAGGTATTGGTGTCATCCAGTGACCAGTAGCCAATTTCTCACAAAAAACTCTCATCAAAGGAATGATGAACCTGCCCTTGATTTCATATGGTATCATTGCTGGTTTTGAAGCTTCAAGACAAGTGTATGCTCTGCTATGCTTGCATGATCACTGTGGCCAAGAAGACTTCTTACAAGTGTAAAATCAACTATTTGCTTGGATGTTTGCAGGAGAAGGTTCCATAAATTCATGTGTAAAAATTCTCACTTCCTCTTTCCTTTCACGGTACTGGGTAGAACCCAAAATAAAAATAAATTTATCCCACATCCAAAATGTTAATTAACATGTACACTTGTATAAACGTTTTCCAAAGCTCGTCCCACTTATTTACTTCTTTGAACTCTT
This sequence comes from Mesitornis unicolor, assembly GCF_000695765.1. Classification (NCBI taxonomy): domain Eukaryota; kingdom Metazoa; phylum Chordata; class Aves; order Mesitornithiformes; family Mesitornithidae; genus Mesitornis; species Mesitornis unicolor. The sequence goes on from NW_010185949.1 coordinate 36,240, forward strand.
TTTAAAGGTAAAATAAACCAATAAAGCTATTCGGATGCACAGAAGATCCATGGAAAGAAGGTGGGAGAGGATTGTAAAAAATACATGCATAACTTAAAGAAGGATCTCAAATGTTAAATACGTTAACTTTTTATGGTAAGCATCACAGGCATGCTATTATCAGTGTTGGACTGATAACACGGGAATTGAGGGACAGGGGGAAAAGGAGTTTAGGAAAAACAGAACAGGATAGTTTAAAAAATAAAAGTAGTATCTTTGAATCTTTGGGACTGGTGACATCTTTCAGGAAACAATATACACTGTAAATATTTTTTCTGTAATTTAACTTCAATTTAACAGTGTATACTACAGGGATATGATTTAAATTATGGTTATTTTATAGACTCAAGATTTTTATCCAGATTAAAATAAATCCCAATCCTGTTTATCCAGTCCATGCACAATTATGTGGAACTGTTTTTATCAAAATACATTATGCAATGAAACATAATGAAAGAGATGTTGAAATGAAGCAGAGGGGAACAAATGAACAAATAAACAATGTTTTCAGCATATTTCACCAGCAGATCTTTAAAGTTTAGCCGTTTCAAATGAGCATAAAGTATTATCTTCTGGTTTTCAATGTAAATGTAGGTTTTTGTTTAGGAAATCAAGTGTATTTAGTCTGAGTACAGTATTATTCCTGAGGTTAAAAGATAGGGGTTTTTTTCACTTTTCCTGAATTCTTAAGTATACTACTGATGATAATTAAAAGCATCTTTTGAAACATATTCTGTAATATTATATATAT
>NW_010185950.1:0-6744 GCF_000695765.1 Mesitornis unicolor
TTGGCCTCAGCCCATTGATTCAGCCTATAAAATTATTAAAAAACCTATAATTTTTTTTAATAAAAAATACCATAAATTATTCCACTGAGCCCAGGTCAGAAAGCTGCTGAAGGAGTACATGTACACACATTGCTTCAACTCTTCCTCTCAGGCCCCAAAAAAGAGACTAAAGGACAATTTTTCCCTAAAGGAAACGTCTCTTTTTCTCCTCATATCTGAATTTCATCAATGAATTAATAGAGTTTTTTTAATCATTAAGAACATGTTGAATTTCCCCTCTCTTTTAGGTCAAACTTATTGGGTATTTAATGTCAGCAATCTCTTGCCCTTGTTTTACAGATGGAGTTGCTTTTCAGCTACAAGTCTTCTTTGGGCTTATATATTAAGGAGAGAAATATAAAATGGCAGAATAACAAGATTATTTTAAATATTTCTGTATCTATATCTATATATCTGTATCTATACACACACATATCTATTTATCTCCATATATCTATATTCATCCCAAATTTTTCAGACTCCTATAGTGGCATTTTGGTGCAACTGTGATGTGATATCACCATATATAATACACAGGGTGAAAAAAAAATCCCTTGGAGTTTAATAAAATAGGAAAATAAACAAAAGAAGGGGTGAAAGCCACTGGGAAATACTTTGCATGTCTTTATAGTTCAGTTGTTAATGGTCCAAAATAACATCTGAGTTCTTCCTACATTCTTAAAAAAACCCCACTTGCTGATTACGTTCGCTCTCTTTGAAAGCCCACAGCGGATTTATTATTTCCTTTGGAAAAAACTCTACTTTGTTCTTCCTACAATATCATCCCCATCAACTGTGGCATGCCAAAAGAAGCTGCTTTGGGAACAAGCCAAAAGGATGGAGACAATGCGGTATCCTCCAAGCGCAGACTACGTACGGGCTACGAGAGAAAATCCCTTTGTAATTTTGGAAGTCTGCGTTTGGCGCGAGTTAATGAGAAAGCTGGGGAGCCTGAAAGGTCTCATTATGAGATGTCACTCCAAGATTGCATCTTTGTTTCCTCAATTTTCTTTTAAGCTGCTCCCAAGCTGCCTAAAAGAGAATCTTTATGAGAGAGGATGAGATAAACTTTGGGAATTTGACTGCGGAGATGGCCGGTCCAGATCTGATCCGGTTATTTTGCTCCTGCAAAGAGCTGGAGTGAATGAGCCTACGAGTTCCTGAGAGCAGAGACCCTCGACAGAGCCCTAAAACCCCAGATAGATTTTTCTCCCACTTTGCTGACATCTTTTTGGGCTGAGGAGAGAGTTTCTGGTTGTTTACAACACTGCGCACATTGACACAAATGTAACCCTCTCTTCCTCAACCTTTCTTCCTCAATGGAAGGTTGAAATGAGTTGACAAAGTTTGGAAAATTGCATCATCACTGGTTATGGATAATTTCTCTTCATTAGTCTTCTCAGGCGACGAAGTAAAACCCTTTGAAGTGAAGCTATTTCCTAAAGCGGGCAAAGAAAAACCATCACACGAAAATCAAGAAGATGGCCCAAATGAAGAGTTTTGGATTACGGTGGGAAGCAACTGCTCCAGTTCTTGATTAACTGATCAGCTCTACAACCTTTGGGTCTTGCCTATTTACAAAAATTTAGGTATTAACGAACTCTTATCCATCCAGCGGCTTCATGGGAGCGCTGGCTGCGCTCCTGCAGCCCTCACCATCCACACCGGACTGCTACGTTATTTATTTCACACTTAGCATTGCAACTCATAGCACGCTGCAATGTTGTTCAAGCAGGCAAAGGGAAGATTAGCCAAGGTGGTGGCTGGCACATTGATGACAGAGGTGACCAAAGGGAAGGATGTACAACCCCTTATGGCACAGGGGACTCTCACATGTAGCATCACAGCCTTTGTGACCATACCCAGCCCTGCAGTAGTCCAAGATTTTGGCTCAACGTGTTTTCATGCAATGTTTTCTCTCTCAGGAAAAACCAATAGGCAGAAGTTTGGGACTAAAGCGAACCTCCTTCAGCAGCAAACCTCATCCTCAGCCATCACAAACAGCTCTGTCACAAAATCTGCTTCATAAAGGGACAGATTTCAGTGTTAAACACACAGCTCTGGCAACTGGATGGCTCTTCCCGAGTCACCACCAGAAACCCTCCCATCCACCCAGGGTACCCATGGCTGCAGGTCCCACTTGTTCTTGTGACTTGTCCTTTCCACAGAGTGGCTCAGTCCTAACTCCCCCAAGTGCTCCCAACCCATAGGACTTGCTCCATGCCCTTCCCTTCCTCTCAGTCTCCCAATTTATCACAAAGCAGAAGAACATCTACCCAGAGAGGGAGCAGTTCCTGGAAGGGATGTAGTCAAGTTTGGGGAGGAGATGAGTTACCTGTAACGAACCTCACCAGTGTGGTCATACCCCAGACCCCTTGGTCATCCCCTTCTCTTCACTCAGCCCCAGGGACCCACACACAGCACGTCCTACATTGGTCATATTTTCAGTAATTCCCTGCTGAAAGCCATGGCTTCACCTTCCGGAACCAACAGTAAACCAAGCTGCAGGCAAAAGTTCAGATATTAAATTACACATAGGAGTAAAAACGGTAGAGCTCAACATACTCCTTGCTGAAAACCCAAGCATGAAAGCATTTCTGCAGACTCCTTGCAGAACTCAGTTCCTAATCAAACACTTGGATTTCACAAGTTTCACACATTAGGACCAAGCACCAGCTACTTCAACGTGCTCACACGCTCTGGTTTTCAGCACGCACGTGAGTTCATGAAGCAGGGCTGGAAGAGGCCTGCAGTGCTTTATTTTTCCATTTTCAATGGGAGAAAACCATGACATCTATAATTGATACATTGACTTATAAATGTTATGCACAGAAAACGTAAAACCTCCCAAAAATACCACCAGATGCCACCTGTCAGTCATTCAAGAACTTTGCTTTTTTTGCACTAAATTAACAATAGCGATTTCTAGGGATTATTTAAATTATGTCGTGGGATTAAAATTGTATTTAGGAATCTTAACTAACGGGTGAACAGGCAATATTTTGAACGGTTTATAACAACCCTGGAAAACAAACACAGCTTCTCCTCTCTGTTTACTCCTCAGCAGCCAGCGGATGCTCACAGCCATGGAGCCAAGGAGTCTGCTTCTCTGCAGAAATCAGAGGAGCTGTACAATTGCATCAGCGCAAAGATAAATGCCCTCAGCTGGGAGGGACAGGGAGCCACAGCGAGCAGAAAGGAATGCGAGATGAGATCTGCCACAAAAACCATGATGATAGGAGCTGGGTAACACAGGAACACTCCCCAAACTGCAAAACTCGGGAAACACAACCAAAATCCAGCCCTTTCCTCACTGCAGTGCACAATGTTTGCCATCAGGCTGCCAAGTGCTGCTTCTCAAATACCTTCAGTACATTGGAATACAGGGATATATTCTAAAATACGAGATGTGCTTGTGTGTTTCTTCCTAGAGTACTGAAAATTCAGATTTAAAAAAAAATCTTCAACTCTTGTTTACGAATATCAAATACTGAAGATGATTTATGGCTTCAGTGGAAGAGAAACCAGGGGAGTTAAACCCTTTTTGCACTTTTATCTGAGGGTTTTTTTGCATATTCTTCAAGCTCATCAGCTGCCACTTGAATGATCCTGTTCCTAAAATAGCGTAATGACAAATAACCATCGCCAGCCTATTTTCATCACCGAGATTACTTACTTCACACAAAAATGCAACTGCTACAAAACTCCCTGTTGAGGAATAATTGATGCTGTAACAACCAGAGCTGCAGCTCAGCACTGGGAAAGCCAAGCACATTCATCACTGCATCTGCACAGGGATGGGAATTCCTCGTCCACAAAGCTCTCCAGCTCTTCTGCCAAGGCCCAGTCCCAAAATGTGAACTCAATTCAGTTGATGCTTAAATTTACATGTACGCTTAAAATAGTTTTAGACTGGGATCCAGTCCAGCTGGCAACTGGCACAGACTCATTAGAGGGTTTATCTGGACTAGACAGAGAGAAAGGCCCTCATTGTGGTCTTGTAGCTTGTACAAGACATAGAGGACTGAGTTGGATGTCCCAGAAGGTCAGGAGGTGCTGAGGATCTGCAGCCATAATAAATGACTGGTGAGCATCACACCCCGGGCAAATAAATACCAATACTAATACAAATACAAGTACAGTAAGAATAACAACAACAACAATAATAATGATAACTTCAACACTCATCATTAACACTTCAACATCAGCAGGTTAACTTCAAATAAAGGCCATCACAGAATCATTAAGGTTGGAAGAGACCTTTAATATCATCCAGTCCAACCATCAACCCAACCCCACCATGGCCACTATCATTGCTAACAAAAGATGGATAAGAACGGAGCTGAAGATAAAATACAAGCAATGCTGCAAAGCTGTTAGAAAGTCAACACCCAGAGGTGGCAGCGGCACACGGGGCAGGTGGCTGAGCAGGAAAGCAGGACCAGGGTCCCTCAAGAGCTACCACAACCATCTCGAGTAAAAGCAAAGGCAATGAGATAAGGAAAACCACACCAGGATGCTGAAGGGCTAACTCTCTTGGTTGTCCCAAATGTGAGGCACTGCAGGACCCAACATGATCTGACACCCCCCCGGCCTGCCCACAGCCCCCAGAAGATGCTCTCACCTCTAGACAAGCCAGACATCATTGCTAAAAATCACCATTTCTCAAAGGAATCCTGCTGGAGTGGAGATGCTCTCTAGAAAGGCACACATTGCTGCAAAAGAATTCAGAGAGGAGAAGTGGGGCACAGCCTGAACAAGGCTGTCCAGTGCTTTCCCCACTGCCTTCAGCCTCACACACACTCTTCCTCCTGCTTGCCCCATCTTCTGCTTCTGAAGAGTGTCAAAAATAGAGGAACAAGAAAGAAGAGAGCTCTAAACCCCATGATCTACAGAGCAAGGCCTGATGGGTGGGAGCTGTTCAACCCATGGACACATTCTGACAGGATAAAAGGGCAACTTCATCAAGGGTCACTATGGGACAACCTCTTCAGCCTGCTCACGACAGACATCAACTCTTCCAATGCAGCAACAACTACTCAAGCTCTAGACAGGACCAAAAACCTGATGATAAGGGCAGTGAAACAGAGGAAGAGCTCTCCTTGCCCTCAGTGGAGGTCCTCCAGACAAGGATCACCAAGGAGCAGGGTTACTTTCATACCCAAGACTTCCTGAGTCCCAAATACGAGTTGCACCTTGCTGTGCCCTACCACATGGACACCAGAACCACTGGACCATCCTCTGCACACCACAAACCTCTGCTCCCTCTCTCGATGCTCCAACAACCATAAACTTCACGACCATCAGCTGTCCCAGCCCCTTTCCAGAGGCATTTTTGAAACTGAGAGCTCCAACTTGTTTTTGCGATTCATTAATGAATACCTTATCTTGTTAATCTGAAGGGCTGGAAAAGGATTGTCTTGAAGATTAATAGCACAAATTGGGGAGGAGGGGAACGCAGCACCAAATTCCTTCAAAGTCAAGAGCACGCTTTGCTAATGCAACGTGATTAATGACAAGGATGATATCATATTAATGGAGAAATCTATTAAAGTACACTTTCAAGATCTCACAATTAATCCCATTCTGCCGGACTACAAATTAATGGGCATTTTCCCAGACTTCAGCAAGAGCAGAGTATAAATCCCACAAGACAGGGACGGGCTGCCCCACAACCAAACACATCACTGCTAAATCACATTGGATCCAAGCTTACAGGCCAACTGCAAACCTTTGTATATGCAAATTAAAAATACCCTTTAATCAGCCTGCTCGTGTCTAAACTGATTTATAGCTGAAGATTTCGATGAGTGCTGAAAAGACCAAGTTCCAAAAATCTGCTCATAAAGATTACTTGCCAATGAACTGTCAAAACGGGGGTTTTAATTCCCTTTTTAGAACACATTTCTGTAAACCTGGTCCTGACAAAACATGTGGCAAGGTGTTGTGGGGGGAAGATGTTCAGGCCCTGCCCCTCATCCAGCTGCTGTTCCTCTCTCCAGATGTTCGAGCCCCAAACCTCCACACAGGAGGAACTGGTTGACCCCAGGGAAGATTATTTCATCTCCTCTTGCAAATCATCCTCTACCGTTCTCAACTGCCCAAAGGGTTGGCAGTCTGTGCACATGTGAAATAGCCAAGGCATTTTGGAGGTCCAGAATAGCGCCCTTTACAGTGGGCTGGAAAAAATATAATACAAATATATATATATTTTATGTTTTCCCCAAGTAATGTAGTGAAAAAGAGAGAGTTCACCACATTTTCTCAGCAGCAGCAAGACAGACATCAATGCTCCACCTGTACTTTAATTACAGCATTAATTGAGGACCTCAGCTCCTTCCAGGGATGATGTTTTACCTCTCCTGCATCCCACATCTCCAGATCTTTCCTCCTCCATGCCCAACTCACACAAAAGCCACAGGTCCCAGTTGTGCTGGCTCAGATGTGGGGACCTTGTGGCAGTCCCATGCTCCCAGCAGCATCTTGACAACATTTCTGCTGACTCGGGCTCCTTGCTGCCAAACTTTGCTCCTCTAATCCTGACTTTTTCTCTCCAATTCATCTTCTCCAAAAGATTTGCTGCTACAAAGACATCAGATCTGTATTATTCAAAAATCGACAGGGTGCAATTTTTCCTGCAGAGCTTCACAACGTTCTTCATTCAATACGCTCCCAAAACCCAAGCCTGTATTTCTCCCGCTCTTC
>NW_010185950.1:6775-11092 GCF_000695765.1 Mesitornis unicolor
TTCCTATTTCACGGCACTTATTTTACCACTGGAAATGTTTAACTCACACACACACCACATATATTCTCACCAACTCAGTGATTTCGCTCTTCTCCATCTCTGTAATTTGGTTTCCTGACATTTCTGTGTCCTTCTTTCACCTTCCCAAGTCAGCAAACCTCTCTCAGGTGGGCTCCGCTGTTGGCTGGAGTGGCCAGGTCTACCCATGCTGAAGCCCAAAAATCTCATTTTTTAATGGATTTTAAGTGGTGGTGAACACAACGATCCACAGCACCACGTGAAATAGCTCAAAGCCACCTGGAATTGGAGATTTTAGCCCCATAAAAAACAGAGGCAAAGGATAAACTGCAAAGAGAAACCTTAGGATTTTAAATGAGAGTTTTCCTATTGGCTCCAAATTGCTTTTGCAAAAGCTACCTCAGCATAAGCTGACTTTGGCCATCTCTCCCTATAGGAAATAATGAAGTACTGTATTTTGAGGAAGGATATAATGATTTGATAAAGTTATTGCCATTTGTTGGATTTTGGAAGCCAGAGATGGGTCATTTTGTACATTCAGGAGTCAGCCTGAACTCTGAATGAGGGGCATCAGACAGGGGGTCCTAGCACTTCATCCTGACCAAAACCTGCAGTTTCAGCTTCGACATCTCTGAGAATAAGATCTCAAAATTAAAGTAATTTAAATAATTTTTAAAAGCTGTTTCGAAGCACAAAGGAACACCACTTCTGAAACCACTTAACCACCACCAATGGACCTTGCTTCTCTATCTGGGGACCAAAAGATGTTATTTTTCCACACCCCCCCCCCATACTTTTTCCTATATAACCACAAAAAAAGAGCACAGTCCTGATCTTCCCAACCCCAGAAGGCAGCAGCCCATTTAACCACTCATTTTCCATCTCCAAAGACCAGCATGAATACCAGCATTGTTGTGCTGTTATCGCTAGGGTTACGTTACTTTTGGAAACACGCGGTGTTTTAGATCGCCTCTCCTAACAAATATCACATTTGGTATTTTAAAAGGCGCAACGGCACAGCGAACACACACTAGAAAATTAATTATTAGCTTATATTCAGAAGAAACAAATTTTAAAAATACAAGTTTTGGCTAGCTAGCAGTGCTGCCTTGCAGATACATTTGCCTCCCATTTGTGCTATCTCCTTGCATTGATCAAATTTAAGGCAACAATGGGAATACTGAGGAAATCCAGGGGAAACACAGAGCCATTGAGCCACCAGGGCCCTATCGAGGCTCCTATCGATCTTCACGTCCAATGCCACATTCTTCCTTGCTTAGATTGCAGCGGATACGGGAAGAGCAAATTTGATGTAATTGCTGTGCACTTAAGAGCTGCAGAGGAGGCTGCGTTTCATGGTTAGGTATTTTTGCAAGGCACAGATTAAAGGTGTAGTGGGTGCACAGTCACCTGCAGCCACCTTATCCAACTGTCAGGGCAAGATCAGTGCTTCCACATCAGTCACGCGGCGTTATTTGACCAAGTAATAGCCAGAAAATGTTAAAAAATAAGAAGTACAAAGAAAAAAAACTCCTAAAAATAAAAAAAAAACAAAAAAGAAAAAACACCTAAAAATTAAAAACCTACAAAATAAAAAACCCATTAAAAACCCCTACCAAAGAGAAAACCCCTACCAAAGAGAAAACCCCTACCAAAGAGAAAACCCCTACCAAAGAGAAAACCCCTACCAAAAAGAAAACCCCTACCAAATAGAAAACCCCTACCACATAGAAAGATAAAAACACCTAAAAAACACTAAAAAAAGAAAAAACTAAGAAAAAAACCCTGAAAGAAACCCTTAAAACAGGAAAAAAAAACCTTAAAACCCCCCAAAACAAACTAAAAACACTCCCTAAAACCAGAAAAAAACCTTAAAAATCCCCTAGAAACAGAAAAATACCTTAAAAACCCCCTAAAAACAGAAAAAAAACCTTTAAAAACTCCTAAAAATGGAGAAAAAAAACTTAAAATAACCCCTAACATAAAGAACCTTTAAAAACCCTAAGAAAGAAAAAACCCAACCCCCCCCACAAACCTAAAAACCCCTAAAAAATTAAAAAAATAATTTAAAAACCACTAAAAATTAAAACCTTAAAAAAGGAGAAAAACCACCCCTAAAAAGGAGAAAAACCACCCCTAAAAAGGAGAAAAACCACCCCTAAAAAGGAGAAAAACACCACCCCTAAAAAGGAGAAAAACCACCCCTAAAAAGGAGAAAAACCACCCCTAAAAAGGAGAAAAACCACCCCTAAAAAGGAGAAAAACCACCCCTAAAAAGGAGAAAAACACCACCCCTAAAAAGGAGAAAAACCACCCCTAAAAAGGAAAAAGGAAAAAAACCACCCCTAAAAAGGAAAAAAACCACCCCTAAAAAGGAAAAAAACCACCCCTAAAAAGGAGAAAAACCACCCCTAAAAAGGAGAAAAACCACCCCTAAAAAGGAGAAAAACCACCCCTAAAAAGGAGAAAAACCTTAAAAAACCTAAAAATTAAAAAACCTAATAATAAAAACCCTAAAAATTTAAAAAATTTTTAAACTTTAAAGGGAGGCCCCAGAGAGACCTTCTCCAGCAGACTTCACTGGCTCTTTAAGCCAAACTCCTGTTCCTGGTGACAGCCCAGCTCACAGGGAGGAGAACAAGAACCAGCAAAGCTGCTTTTTCACGTGAGACAAACGACCGGGTCTTTATTTGCAGAGAACTGCGTGTTCCTGCTCGCTCGCCTGTCGAATTCAGCCAGGATTTGTCACACCATTAAAACAGTCAAAAAATCTGCTCCTTAACACAGTGCTGGCAGCTTCAGCCACAAAACCACAGGGATTTATTAGCAAAATTATGAATTTTATTTCTGTGGATGATAGATTCAAACGTGCTTAATGACTTACAGCCTATTGACCAGCCAGAAAATTGGGCTATTTTTGGCCAGGTTTTTCAGGGTATTTTAAAATTCCTTAGGAATGGAGGTGGTTTTTAAACCTGGTCCTCGCCTCCCTTCCCCTGTTTGGAAAGGGCCCTTTGATGTCCCCAAAGTTGAATTTTTAACACAAATGTGACCAGATAACTGTACATCCTGGAACAGATTTGCTCCACGCTGCTTTTTCTGGTAAAAAACTCAGGTTAAAGCTGTTTATACCATTAAATATTAAAGCTTTCAGCAAGCTTGGTGCCTTCCAATATATCCTCGTAATGCCCCCGACACACACAGATTGTGCACTTTACAGGACAGCAAAGAAATAAAGAATTACACTGACAAATAACTGGATTTATCCAAGCATTAATTGGTTAAAAAACTAAAGGAAGTGATGAGAATAACAAAAAAAAAAAGGGACATTTTTCTCTGCCAAGAGATTTTCCAGCACTCGACGCAGGTTGTTTTCTGGAGAAGGGCCGGTTTTGTCAGATGGATCCTTTTGGCTTCACTTTGACAGGGAAACCTGAGCATTTCCAGCCTGAGGCCCCACATAAATTCTTCCCTCCTTGATAGATGTTTACCTCCAGCTTTTGGACAGGAAAAAACCCCAAAAAACAGAATAAAGTCCACGTCTCTCATGCTCCTTGTTGTCACACCAGGCCCAGAACGTGGAGGCCATGAATGGTGTCCACAGGGCCTGGAGGTGACATCCTAAGATTTCAGTTTTAATTAAAGTTTAAGTGGATTCAAGCTTGTGTTAGATACGTACTTACACACAGAGCCTTTGGTCTGAGCACGCTATTTTAATTATTATATAGTAAAATAATAGTTATTAAATGAATATTTAAAGTAGGGCCTAAATGCCATCTGTAAGGCTGCGACCCAAAGGGCACATCCTTCATGGCCATCAAGGCCAAATGATTTTGTCCCTCAAATCCAGGCAGAGGGAAGCAGGGGTGTGGAGAAGAGCTTTTACATCCCCACTTTGCAGAAAGGGAACGCAGCCAAATTTTGGCGAAGCCACATCGGGAACACTGCAGGGGTTCCTCACGTCCCGGTGTCATCACAAGCCCAGTCACAAAGCACAGGAGTCCATAGGGACCACATAAATATTTTGTACCTTTGTTTTCTGGGTCTGATCGGTGACTAATTTAGCCAAGCCAAACATACCAGAATGCTTTCATCTCAGTTATAACAAGGCCTGAAAAAATTAATTAGTATATTAGCTTCTGGACACGGCAAGCACTTTGATCCATCAGATTATTCTTTAATCTGTATCACTACCGACTTTCTCTGAAGATCCACTCCCTCATCTTTTTTTGAAATTAAATTTTAAAAGAGGAAAAAATAAAAAATGGAAAATTTAAAATCAAAATTAAAAATTAAAAA
>NW_010185951.1:0-208 GCF_000695765.1 Mesitornis unicolor
GGGTCGGGGTGGTTTCGACGCCGGTCGGCTTTGTCACGGTGCCCCGCTGTAGATCCGAGGTGTCGTTTGTCCCCCATTAGCAGGGGTCTGAGCATCTTTTCTCTCTTTCCACTGAACAGGGAGCTTGCATCTGCTGGGATCCACATCTGGAAACCCGGGATAGGTGGGATGAATCCAGCCCTCCCTGCCATCCCGGCCTTCTGGAGAC
>NW_010185951.1:239-25036 GCF_000695765.1 Mesitornis unicolor
CAAGTGATTAACACCGCATCAGCCCGCAGTGACTTGGAGGTAAGAAACACCGTGAAACTGGCCCACTGCTACAGCTCCTGTGCCTTCCCTGGTCTTTGGAGCGTCTCACTCCTCCTTGGTAATGTGTAGCTTGCCAGTTTGTCCCTGGGCTGTGTCCCACGAGCAGCTGAGGCTTTAAAAAATGAAGGACATTGCTTACGCAGTTAAATAGAAGCCTGGGATTAAAACTGGTACCATTTGATTTTAAAAAGAAGCAAGTGAATGTATCAATGTTGAGCATGTGATAAGGATGTAATGTTAGAATGGCTTTTTTTCTCTCCACATTATATGTATTTATTTGAGACAGATTCAGTACTGATTGAATTAAAGTAGGAAATACAACTTGGATGCAAGAATACATTAACAAAACTTTGTCCTAGAGCCACTTGACAGTAGCACTTCTTTCTTGGAAGGAGAAAACATGTTTTGCCATACCTGATGGGTGCGCTGGCAGCAGCTCCGTGCTGTAACAGAGAATGCAGGAGGAGAACTGGGAACTGATAAATGCATTGGAAGAGCCACTGTCAAATTGGTCTGTGCGAAGGTGGAGAAGGTTCTCTTGTGGCTTGATCGCACATGCTCGTTTTTCATGAAAGACTGTTTGAGAGAGCACACTGGTTGAGGTGGCTGTCAGCAACCACAGCAGAGTAAGCTGTGTTTTAATCCAGCGGTGGGTTATCTTCTTCACCATAGTACCACAATCTTTCCACATTGGGCAGTCCCAGAGTGCCTGTGTTGTGTGTGGAGGGTGATTGTGGAGGAGCAGAACAGCTCGGGGAGCTCTGGGCCATTAAGAGATGGTGCTGGTTGGTCTTGAGAGGCACTTTCAGTCTTGTGTTCCAGGCAGTGGCAGAAATTAAGGCTTTTGCCAGAGGAGGGGCTGAAGCCTATGACTCTTAGATGAGGTGTGTTGCTCTCTGGCTTCAGATTTGAGTCCTAGGTTGATTTAGTGACATTGGTATTGCTTGTATTGGTTGTTGCTTAAGAGCATGGGAGCTGCAGTGATGTGGCTATGGTGTAGATGGGATGGAGGTGGCTCATGCTGACTGCCTGTGTGCCAGCTTATGTGTAGCAGTTAGGATCCACGCTGTGGAAGAGCTTAATCAGAGAGATCTGTGGCCTGCTTTCATTGTAACTCTGTCCTTTGCTGTCCTACTTCAGCGCTTTCTAATTCAGCCTAAAAAAATCAAAAGGACAAATTTCAGGTCAGAATGCTGCAGTCTCCAAGTTGTGACAGGATGCAGGTGGTGCACTTCAGAAATGTTAAAGCGAAAGCCAAACCCCTCGGAACAGTGAATAGGAGGTAACCGTCGGGCAGGGTTGCCTTGAAAGCTGTGTCAGGGTTCGTCTGTGCTCTCAGAGGAAAAAAGCTCCTTAGGACGTCTGGGCCTTTACTTTCGATCTCCGAGGAGAAGGGATTGTCAGCTGTATCTAGTTCCCAAGGCTGTTTGTAGGGATTTGAAATAAGGTGTGAGCCTTCCTAGTAGTGATGGGAGCTGATGTTCTTGGGTCAAACACAGGATCTACTTTGCTCGTCCTGTCTTTAATGCCAGTCCCTCCCAGGTCCAGGATCCACCAGTTCCCAGCCTGGGTAACTTAAGGAACAGCCTGCTCCATGGCAGGGTTTGTTCCTAATCCTGCTCCTTAGTTATCACTAAGGGAACTTAGCCAGTCCCTGCCAGGTCCAGGATGCACCAGTTCCCAGCCTGGGTAACCAAGGAACAGCCTGCTCCATGGCAGGGTTTGTTCCTAATCCTGCTCCTTAGTTATCACTAAGGGAACTTAGCAATGAAAAGGTCTTTGCTGGTGACTGAAGGGCTTAATAACACAAATATTTGTTTTTTTCTTGAAATCCTATTGGACTGTGTAGTTAAATGTAGCATTAATTCAGATCTTTGGGTATCGATTTCTTCAATTAGCTAAAATGATAGCTTGCTTTCTAAGGAATTTCAATTACGGTGGAGATGATGCAGCATAAATAACTGTTCCTGCTTGTTCAGGGACCTCCTGTCTTCTCGTCTGAAAAAGCACTGGTCAGGTAGATCCAAGTTAAAAAGCTTGGAGCTGTTAATATAAAATTAAACTGTACTTTTAGTAAATCTAACTCTGGCAAGTAAAAGAAGTAAGCCTTGCGTCTCCTTGGTGGGGAATTTAGTATATCTGTATTTTGAAATAATATATGGAAGGGCTGGGTGTTCCTGTCTTCTGGCTACTGTGCATTTTAATTACTTGAGATGCTGTGTTTTTCTGTAGGCCTCTTAATGTTCAAAGTGACTCCTCTAATGTAATTTTTTGTGTTTTTCAGTTCTTCTACTGAAGAACTGGAGTGAAGGTGGGGAGAGGTGACAGACTGTGCACTTGCAGCCAATGTAACCACATTCTTTATTTTTGTAACCCTTCTAGCATAAACAGATCACGTTGCATCATGGCAGCGGACTCTATGGAGATTGACGATGCTTTGTATAGGTAAGAATGTCTGATTCTTAAGTGTTGCTCTTGACTTTTCAAGCAGCATTTACATTTACAGGCAGTAATGTGGAAGACAGGGTGTAAAACCAGTATCTGTTAGTACTTCCCCAATTTGTAATACAGTTTTTCTTTCTGCCTTGAACTTGTTTCCCTTTTGACAAAGTAGATACTCCCAGGCTGTTGGAGTTTTCATTTTCTGGTAGATTTTTTCCCAAGGTTTTTTTTTTATATTTTAAATGTCTTTCTTTTTTATTATTAGTTTTCTTCTCATTTGTTAGAGTGACGTGAGATCACTTGGCAGGGCAGTAGTTCAAAGAGCCTGTACTGGAACAAGTGGTATCCCTGGAAAAACGTGGTAGAGATGAAAAGCTTCTTTATATTTAAAAAAAAAAATCATCTGTATGCTGAGCAGATGAGCTTCTCTTTAATTCAGCACAGTGCTTTCAGTGTTCTGTGTGTCATTTTATTTTTTGGCACTACTCTTACGAAAGTCATACTTTCTCATGGTGAGAAAGGTACTAATTAGTCGTTTATTTGTATAGTTAGAAACTAAGAGTCTTTTAGAGCTCAGGGTCTGCCTACAAAAGCTGCTGCACCCTCTGAAGATTTCTGCTAACAGAGAAATTCTTGTGTCTTCAGTAGTTAATTCCAAAACACTACTATTCTGGACAGGTTTAAAATTAAAAGTTATTTCTCGTCTCTAGAACCTGGCATTGAAAAGGACTATACTGAATGCTTTTCACTATTTGGATTGTGGATAGAAATACTAAATTTTCTATATGTTTATTTCTGAAAGCCCTGTACAGTTGAGATACCCTGCATGTTACGTTTTCGGTTACTTGTTGAATGGAGGACTGGTAAATGGAACGGTGCACGTGTCACTGGTGGCACACACACATCTGCAGAGTTAGAGGCTGATGGGGGTGATAGAATAAGTGAAAATATTTGAGCTTTTTTTGGAAGTGACTGGGAATTCTTGACTTGCTTTCGTATGCTCTCAACTTTGTATCTTGTTCTGATCTGAATTTATCTTTGCTGTAGTCGCCAGAGGTACGTTCTTGGAGACACAGCAATGCAGAAGATGGCTCAGTCCCACGTGTTCCTGAGTGGCATAGGTGGTCTTGGTGTGGAGATTGGTAAGTTTAGGTGACGTTTCTTTAAGCAGACACAAGCATATGTAAACATACTGTCCCAGAAGACTTGTAAGGGATATTTTAGATGTAATAAGCATGTCTGAACTATCTGAGTGAATTCGTATGTTCATGATGTGTATGAGTAACATAGCAGATGCAGGAAAGATTCTGGACTTTTCTCTAGTATGCTTTTTGCAAGAACAGCATTTCAGATTTAACTCTAAAAAGTGCTTCATGGCCCAGGTCGCTGTACCCAGAATCTTGTGCCAAGCTTGAAGGTGGATAAAGTTATTCCTTTAGGTGTCAGTATTAACGCATATAATACAGGAACACCTATAGCCTGAATTATCCCCATGTAGGAAGTGGGGGGTGGGAGTTAGGAAAACAGATGTAATTTGGTGAAAAATGCATAACTGCCCAGGTGGGAGAGGCCTTTTAGCAGTTTCCCTTACTCTTCACAAGCAAAACTTGTCTTGGCTGGGTCTTTCCTGGGGTATTACCCTTTCAGTTGGCTTGAACAGGACTCTGCACCAGGTGCCAGAACAGAGTCATGGGGTGTTGCGGTTTATTGTCACTGGTGTCTCTGCAGTCACGCTTGTGGGATGAACAGCTGACAAGTGACAAGTGCAGAGAGTCTTTTAAACCTTGCCCACGGTATTGTGCTTTCACTGGTGCTGTGCAATGCTTGAGCCAAATGTAGAGAACAAACCCTTAAGCTGTGAAGTTCTTAGCAGTGACATATTGTTACTGTCCACCCACGTAGCTGTTCAATGACATTTTTGTGCAACGGTCTCTCTTGTGTTTTTTTCAGCCAAAAATATAGTGCTGGCTGGGGTAAAGGTATGTAAAAGTTTCAATTTTGGGTGTTCTTGGGTGAGCGGGAGGAGTAACAGTCAAACCATTGCAGAACATTTGAGGAGTTGGGAGTGAAAACGTTAATAATCTGGACATTCTAGTGGTGCAGTTTGAGTCTCATGTTAGTGTCAGTCCGGGTTTTCATATCTTTAGAGGTGCTAAGTAGAAGCATTCTGAAATACCTCATGTAATATTTTTGCCAGCTGCTGATCAGACATCGAATCCTTTTGTACAAAGTGGCCTCTCCTAAATGGAGTGGTATAAGCTCAAAAGCCAAACTATTCAAAATATGTAATCCCATTCTGTCATCCATCAGAATCCTTTTGTGTAGATGTTAGAATGGTTGGGTGTTTCAATCCAACAACTGCTTTTGTGCTGCTGGGATTACTTTTATTAGAGAGAAGCCTTTCGAAACTCTTCCTACCAATCAAAAAATAAACTTGTTTATAATTTTGGGAGTTCATTCATTCACAGATTGCAATTGCCCCTTAAGCGCAGTGTGGCAAAAATAATTCTTGATATTTAAACGCTCTCATCACTGCAAGCTGGGAGAAAAAATGCTTAATGAAGTACGTCTTCCAGATGTGCTTCTGCCTCTCAAACAATAAGAGTTTTCTTGGGAGAAGAGGTTGGAGGAGCTCATTTTATACATGGTACAACTAAGCTAGTCCTCCAGTGTTTTATATGGAGCTTAATCCGTCCTTTTGGGTGCTCTGGCCATGTGCACTTCTTCCACTAAATGTTTTTTATCTGACTTTCCTAGGCTCTTACAGTTCATGACACCAAGCAGTGCACGAAGTGGGATCTGGGCATCAACTTCTTCATCCACGAAGATGATATTACCAGTCAAAGGAACAGGTTGGTGAAGTCTTTGGGGTGAGGGAAGACTGAACTTGACTAGGAACAGCAGTTTCATTGGTGGCAAAAATAACTATTTGCTGTCCAAGAGCTGCTAACACATATCCAGTACTTGTGAAACCCTTCCCCTGGAGTCACGGGTGCTGAGTACAGTGCCCAGGTAGTGTGAACAAATGAGTTGGTGCCAGGAGACTTCCTAAGGGACTCTTACATGGCATGTGTGGAATGAAATTCTGTTTTGAAAAGACAATTTTGTAGACACATAAAAACTTGAAAGTTGCTGTTTTTTTCAGAGCTGAGGCCGCACTTCATCGAATTGCAGAACTCAATCCGTATGTTCACGTAGCAGCATCAACTGTGCCACTGGACGAAACCACAGACCTGTCCTTTCTGAAGCAGTACCAGGTAGGTCACTCTTAAAGCAATTGGCTGGTATCTTAGTCAGAGCATACAACTTAATTATTGTTTTTTAATATGTAAGTAAATAAAGTGAAAACAAACTTTAAAGTACCTTTTGAGATGATGAAAGAAATAAGTATTGTATTTGGACTAATTAAATGGTTGTGCTTGGGTTTTTTTTTCAAGATTGAAGCAGTGTTTTTGTGTTTAAAAATACAATGAAATGCCATAAGTATCTAAGTGAGATTGCCATACGGGTTTTTTTTTTTAATTCTAAGATGAAACTGTGACCTTTTTTGCAGCTGTATATCAGATATTCTGCATATATTTTGTGTGCTGTATTCCAGGCAGTAGAAACTCAGGCTGTATAATTAGAAAGGTCCTTTATGTATGTATCTAATGAAATATAAGCTCCTCTATGGCAGATTGAGGATGTTTTCAGTTGTTCAGTCAGCTAGCTCCTGCCTGTGTGCGCGGCTTAATCCAAATTGGGAATTTTTACTGTTTGGGTATTGCTTATACCCAAGCTACCCAAGTTTCTGAATGTCCCAGCTATAATAAGCCATGTGTAACTGAATGGGACACAGTGATGTGCTTTGTAAGCCAGTACTATCTTAACTTAAAAAGAATGCTTGCAGAAATTGTATGTCTGCAGAGTGATAAGCACTTGGTGTGCGCTGATGAGTATAATTTCTATTTGTTTTGCAAACTTTAATCTTAAAATTCGAAATCTGTGTTTTCTCTGAGATTATCCATAGCTGTTTTCACAAGCATTCTCATCAGTCTTTCGGTGTCTTAGTTTTATTTCTGTTCTTGTTCACAGTGTGTCATATTGACTGAAGTAAGTCTGTTGCTGCAGAAGAAGATCAATGATTTCTGTCACGCTCAGCAGCCACCCATTAAGGTAATAGAAAAATTCAAGACGTGATAAATCTGTACAGTGAGCATTCTGCACCTCCAACTTGTTCAGTCCAAAATGGCTTAGTTTTATGCAGGCAGCACATTGATGGAGCAGTGTGAGTTTTGAGAGTATGTTGCTGCTGTATGGGTGCACATGAGAAGTTTCCACCATAGCAGAAGTTAAACCTGCCAGCCTCAGACAAGGCTGAATGTGAGAGGACATTCCTTTGGCTACTGCTGTTTTAGGAACACTCATGGTTTTTACTTTCTCTTGTAGTTCATCAGCGCAGATGTATATGGAATATGTTCACGTTTGTTTTGTGACTTCGGTGATGAATTTGAAGTGCTGGATGCCACAGGAGAGGAGCCAAAGGAGATCTTCATTTCAAATATAACACAAGTAAGGGATAGAATTTGCTGCTTTAATTTTTTTTATAGTGAATCATTATTGGCTACATGACCAAGCAGAGTATCTCACTTCAGCAGCCTGCTAAGTAGTTGAAAATTCGCATTATAGCAGAGGCAAATAAAGTTCCTTGGTCCTTGTGTGTCTCCTTCAAAAAGTCTTTTGTTGATCTCCAGTCTAGATGTAACACTACTCAAATTAGAAGGGGTTGTATAACAAGTTGGGTTTGATCTGAGTTAAAGCTCACGATATGGTGACTTCGGTAGCCTGTTCTTTGGTGTCTTTAAAAGGGAATGGAGAGCTTGATTGTTCTCATTAATTGCATAGAGAATATACAGTTACGTTTCATGACTTGTGCTGACTGCACATCAAGGCAAGGATTATATATAATTTTTTTCCCTGCGGTTCATCATCTGATACTTTGAGCATATTTGCTTCTTGTTGCCACTCTGAAGTGTAAAACTGCCCAGAACTACCATGCAATACCACAAACCCTATCAAGTGGCTGCTCTTGTCCTGCAGACAGTGTCAAGGAGGCACCCTGCCCCTAATTTGGAGAAAAATTTTCTCTGGTCGTTTGCCATTCTCCATGCCAAGGAGAATGCAGTCTGCCCTAATTCAGTTTTATGCTATTTAACTGAAATCTTTCTCCTATTGGGAGCTCAGGAAGGGGTGGCAGGAGAAGTTGTCTGAGATTCCCACAAGCGTAAACTTGTTTGTTTGTGATCCCCTCGAGGCTGTGGCTGTGTGTGATGTCCAGCTTTGTAAGCCTCCTAACTTTCAAGAATGAGTTTGGGATGTCCTTTTTAAGGAGATGAGATAGATGGGCAGCATGGAGTAATAAGGACCATTCATAAGAATTTATTTTTTAATGTCAGTGAAAATTTCCTTGCATGTGTAGTCCATTTGTAGCTTGGAAAAAGGAGATAAATTTGCTACTACTTCAGAACAGAACAATGAATTTGACTGCTAAGAACTAACAGAAATGCATTTTGCTAGCATGCTGAGAACTGTTAAAGGTAAAAATGAGACAGTCTGTGCTCTGAAAACACTGTTAAACTGAAGACAGTACAGAAAAAGTCATCATAGGTAACTCCCTTGTTCTGGCAGAACTGAGGCGCCAAAAGTACTAGGGGCTGCAGTTTCAACAGGCAAAAAGCTTTGTATCTGTGATGAAGTGTGACTCCTTTACACAAGACACTTTTCTCCTTGGTAACTTTGTTGTTCTTGCTTTCAGTCAAATCCTGGTATTGTCACTTGCCTGGAAAATCATCCACACAGGCTTGAAACGGGCCAGTTCTTAACTTTTCGGGAAGTTAATGGAATGTCATGCTTAAATGGATCAACACACCAAATAACAGGTAAACTGTTGCTGACTTCTTTGCAACATACTTATTTTTTGACCTATTTTAGCTCACTTCAGCGTTACTGTAGCAAGAGGAGTGCTGGATTGTCCTGATCTGAGTGGGGTGGGTTGGTTGTTTTATACTATTTTTTGTTCTGAGACAAAACCAGTACCCTTGAGAGGTGTTCAAGTCTGTTTGCCCAGGACCCTTCCTCTTAATCACAGCCGAGCTTTTTGTTTCAGTTTTCCATTATTTCCCAATTTTTGTGTCGTTTTGCTTTATCTGAATGATGCTGCAGGTGATGTGACTCAAGCACTCCAGCTGCCCTTTTTGATTGCCTGTTGTTCTAGTCACTGGGCTAAAACCCTGCTCTGAGCAGTACGCTGGACACTGCTGTGCACAGTCTAAATAAAACCGATAGTGATTTCATTTTAGTTACAGAGCTGTGGTCATCAGAATTCTTGTCAAATCTGCTGCCACTTTAAAAAGCTTATTTCATAACAGATCATGTGAAGCTAATGCTTTAGCCCAGAAACTGGCAGAGAGAGACAATCCCATTAGGAGAATTATCTGTGTTTATGCTTTCAAAGCAAGGTTGCTCACTACAAAATTACAGCACAAAAAGCATTGGCAAAACCCCACTTTATCGTATACAGAATTGCAGTATCCAGTGAGACTTTTATTTATCAGTCACTGTTTCTTCTCTTTGCAGTGGTGTCACCATATTCCTTCAGCATTGGCGATACGTCAGACATGGAGCCTTACCTCCATGGAGGCATAGCTGTCCCAGTGAAGACACCCAAGATGTTTTACTTCGTAAGTGTGTGTCTGACATGATCAGGTTCTTGAATGTCAGTGGACTGAGCCCTGGAAGTGGAGTTCAGCAGATACTGATTAGCTGTGATTTGGGTTTACACTCATTTTATTGGGTAAGAGCAATGATTTATTAAAATGTAGAGAATAGGAAATACTTCAAGGTTACCTCTTAGTTAGAAAACAAAAATTACGGACAGCCTGTCCCTGCTGGGGACTCCATGAAGGCCTGTGAATATGTGGCTTCTTGGTGGCCTTCTGAGAAAAACAAGACAGTTGGATGAGTTTGTATAAGAGGGGTTGCAAGCTCCGTGGTGCTGTGTGCCTTTTTGGGCCTGCAGAAAATAGATCCTGACTGCCCTCAAACATTCTTCTGAAGAGCTTGGAGTGAGGACCAGCTGCCTCTGATGGGAGAACGCCGAGCTCACTATCTTGTTTCTGTGAAGCAAAGGCTTCCTATCCTTGCTGAGTTGGGAAGTTCTCCAAGCCAGGTGCCTGTAAAATCTCTGGTAGCCACCCTCAGGGCACGTTTCAGAAATGAGTCCTGCCGCTGGGATGTGTGACACCTGCTGTGACAAAACTTGCAGTAGATGGTGATTTTAGTGGCATTAATAACCGAGTTCTAGAAATGGTAGTAAGAAGGGATATCTGGTTCTTAGTCTCTCCAGGAAGAGTGTTGTTTGGTCAGGTAGCAGTGACTGTCGTGTCCTTAAATGGGTGTGTTACCGTGATTTCTGTTTCTCCAGGAACGGCTGGAGAAGCAGCTGACAAATCCGTTATGCCTGGTTGTGGATTTCAGCAAGCCTGAGGTAATGAGCACATGGGGATTTGGGTGTAAGTGCTTTGATGTTAAAACTACATGAAACGTAATCTGCAACTTTGCGTGTATAACAATATAATTTCCTAACTCTGTTCTGTAGTAGGTTAATGTGGGTTTAAAGGGTGAAATAAGAGTGGGGTGTCAGTTTGTGTGGCCACACAGAATATACGTTATGGTTTAGATTGCCATTGCAGCTTGTTATTCATCATTTGCACCAGATGTATTCTATATGCATAGCTTGGCCACCTCTGCTGCTTAAAATCTTAGTGTTTTGGTAAGTCTTTAATTCATGGGAAACTAAATTTTGCAAGTGACACGAATGATTTTTTTTCTGGATTTAATGATGTTTGGTAACTAAAAATTGCACTGGAATCAAAGCTGGATAATCAGAAAAGGCTGGTCATAGGTTGATTGGAAACTGGAGTTAGCAGTGGGAGATTTTTTTTTTCCTTTGAAAAAGATTCAGGTATTTTTCAAACCTGAGAGGAAGCCAGCAGTGTTTGCCTCTAACACAGTTTTAGTGAAGTATTATGGATGTGCAAGGCATCTAAGTCTTGGGTTCATTGAAATCTTGAATTAAAAAATGTTGATGTAATGATTTTTTGTTTGTTTGATAGTGTAAGCTCTGACTTGCTGGGCTTTGGTATTGAGGTTTGGCGAAATGCAGTGTATTCTAATGTCTAGTTCAAGAAGATAACTGCATTTTGCTATTTTAGCACTGAATTCTTCTGGGGACTCTTTAGTTGGACTCAGTGGAAGTGGGTGCTGAACCCGTGTGAAGGGTATTGCATTATTACTGAGTATAATCCTAGTTTGTAAAAATACTTGCATAAGGTATTTAAAGATTACTTCTTAATGATACTTAAAAACTTTTCAAATACCATCACAAGGAAATGACGTGGTCACAGAAGAGTTCAAATAGTTGCTTTTGTCTCCTTGAGTTTTCTTGAGTTTGTAACTGATCAAAGCCGTTGTTGTCTCAACAGGCACCTTTGCAGATCCACGTCGCCATGCTTGCCTTGAACCACTTCCAGGAGAACTTTGGTCGCAGACCGAACATTGGGTAATGCAGCAGTCTTGTGTTCGTGAAGCCTCAAATCAGGCAGATCTCTCTTTTTTATTTAGTTACTGGTTTGGTGTGCCACAGGCTGCCTTGTCTGTCTGGTACTTAACAGCTGAAATCCAGATATTACCTAGTGCATGTCTGGGTTTGTAACAGGGCTTTCTCAAAATAGCAATGACACTTTCTGGGCCCAGGTAGACAGAAAATCCTTCTGGGGGACGTCCTCCTCTGTTCCAGTTTCTTCACATTATGGGGTTGATATGGAAAAGTTGTTTCAGCGATTCCTGAATTATCCTGTAACTTACGGATTTTTACAAAGAAGAAAAAGGTTTGAGGGATTGGGTTTTCATTTTCAGTGGTTTTTTTCAGCTGTAGTTCTCAATGTGCATAGATTTTGAGTTAAATGAGAAAAAACTGTTTGCAGAGTATAAATCTTAGTATTGAACTTGTGTACACAGGTTTTTCCACTGAGACTCCTAACCGTAACATTTAGAAGCACCTCTTTAATGCTCACTGTTAAAGCCAATATAAATGTCCAGACTCTTCCCACTGTATCCAGTGCTTTGTTCTGCATTGGTTGTGTTTCCTAGAAGGACTCTGGGATGTTTAAGTGATCATTATTGTTTCTACCCGGGTGTTTAGATGCCTTCAAGATGCTGAGGAAATGCTGAAAATAGCCATGTCTATAAGTGAAACACTGGAAAACAAAGTGAGTAACGAATCGGCATCATTATCAGTCATTTTTTGCTCATTTTTACTTACCTGCAGGTTATGCTTGATCTGGTCTTTGTATCCATATTTAGATGGATCAGCTGGCTTTCTGAAGGCCATGCAAGGAAGCAGAAGGGTGTTTCAGCACGGGTTCAACTGAACATTGACCTGCAAGGCTGAATCCCAGGGCGATGTGAATGCAGTTTTTAGATAACTGCTTGTTAGAAGTACAGGGCATACAGTGGATCTGCCTTGGCTGAAAACCATTTTGCTAGTCAGAGTGAAATAATTTTTGTCTTTTACTGAAGAACAGTAATCTGTGACACTGTCGAGCACTGACTTGCTTGATTGAAGGGATAAATCCGTTGTTACTGTGTCTTCTTTTTCAGCCTCAGGTGAATGAAGATGTAGTGAAATGGCTGTCGAGGACTGCTCAGGGATTTCTGGCTCCTCTGGCTGCTGCAGTGGGTGGTGTTGCCAGCCAGGAAGTCTTGAAAGCAGTAACAGGAAAATTTTCTCCGTTGCAGCAGTGGGTAAGGCTGATTTTGCTGTTGTATCTTTATTTTGTCAGCGATGGTACAAATGTATGGTTGTGTGTAAATGCTGTATGATCAAAATATCCTGAATAACTTTTATAACAGACAAAGCAAAAGGGGTTGAGACTGAATTTAGGAAAAAACCAGAATTTTTGTTACTGTGTACAATGGAAGCGCAGCCAGTTTTAGTTAAAATTTTCATATTTGGGGTTGAGGCATCACATTTTTTCCCACACGCAAGGAGAGTTTTGGCCTGTCACTGCATGGCTGCAAAGGTGTGATAAAGCCCAGATGCCAGCTTAAGCTGCTGTACATAAGAGGGATGCTTTTAGACTCTGAGTACGAGCGTCAGGATAAAGTTAGATTGAGAAACCTCACGGTGTGCTTTGGAGGATTTGGAGCAGTAATGTGTCTGTCAGAAATCAAAAGGCTGTGGCTCATTTCAGGGAGTTTTCTTCCTCTGTGTCCAGGTGCTTTGTCCTGTTGGCTAAAACTGTGAAGTGAAATGTAGGGGACTGAATGCTGTAGAGTCTTTCACTGACAGTAAAAACTCAGTGCTTCTAAATTTCTAGAATCTGTTGTACGTTAGAAATATCTGCTTTGTTTTTTAGACAAAAATAACATGAATTTTTAATTGTGGTTTTTTTCTTTTTTTGTTTACAGCTGTATATAGATATGTTAGACATTGTAACACCGCTAGAAAAGATGGGCTCTGAAGAATTTCTCCCACGGTAAATATAACTACAATCTGCTGTTTTATCTACTCTTTGCGTCCAAGACTCAAGCAGTCTTTTAAAGTTAGTTCAGAGGGAGGGAGGGACATGTTTGGGGTTGAGAATGTGTGTCCTGTTGGAGCTTGGGAGCAATAGGGATTATAGGGGACTGGGTCTGATTCTCTTCATTTGTGTCGACATGCAGTTTAGCATCAGTGTGATGAATGGCAACTTACTACTCTGGTTTTGTCTCCTATACCTGTGTAGGGGAGATAGGTATGATGCCTTGAGGGCTTGTATTGGAGACTCTCTGTGCCAGAAGCTGCATGATTTGAATGTTTTCTTGGTGAGTATGACTGACGCTGTTACGCTTGCAAAGACTTGGTTGGTGCAGCTGATGTCCACTGTCTTCAAAATAATGAGAGCTGCCCTGATGATGAGTGCTGCTGCAGAATAAATGGTCCAAAATCATAATGGGACTTCTCTGTTATACTTGTCTTCATGGTTTTCACTTAACGTTTCTGACTCTCAAACTGTCATTTTCTTTAGGTTGGCTGTGGAGCTATAGGCTGTGAAATGCTAAAAAACTTTGCGCTTCTTGGTGTTGGTACTGCGCAAGACAAAGGATTGGTAAGTCTTTGCTTGTTAACTAGTTATGTGACAAAGAATAATTAAGACTACTTAGTGTTGAAAGTCTTAAGCTTTATTTCAGGTTGGTCTCTGTGCAGAGGGTAAAATGGCCTCGGCGTGGAGTAGAAGTAGTGTGCAGAACACACTTGGAGCAGTCTTGCTGTATTTGGATTTAAAACAAATTTACTCAGCCAGTAAATAGGCAGAGCTGTTGGCTACAGTGGATGCCAGTAGGCATGTTTGTTTTGACAAGAGATTTCATCGAGATTGTTGCTCAGTGCTACACTTAAATTATAACTTCAGCTGTTGCTTTTGCCCCTTCTGACTTAGGTTACAATTACAGATCCAGACTTGATAGAGAAATCCAACCTGAACAGGCAGTTCCTTTTTCGACCTCATCACATACAGGTAGGCTTTCTCGTTCAATAAACTTTCTGGACTATTGATCTGTTTCCTTGTCCTGTGTCCCCTCTGAGAGCTGAACTTGTGAGTATATGTACTTCTGTCTGAAAAAGGCTTAAAGGGTGTAATGAGATCTGGTATCTTTTAAAACAACATCTAGACTATGCTGGCACCCCGCTTGTTACCAGTATCAATTGAGAAAACTTGGCTGTTCTGATACTCATTTGTACTGGTGTCTTTGACTAATGAAATCTCTTGAACTTGCAAAGAGAGTCAAATGAGGAACACTGTGCTGCATAGGAAGCTGGCGTGAGTTAATATGCCAAAAGTGCTTTATTATACCTTTGAAATTCAGGGAGAATAAAACAAAACAACAAAAAAGAGGCAGAGCTGGCAGAAGGGTTCCCAATAGAAGAGCTACTGCTACTGGAACTTGACCTAAATTGCTGTATTATGTGTTAATTCAGTCTTCATTAAGGTGGTAGATAGCTTGGGGAAAATACCTATGTACATCCAGTAAATGGGTGATACAGAATTTGTTATTTCCTTAAAAGCAGAGAGACTGTCCCCATACTTGCAAACACAGCGCAACATAAAGAAGGTGGCTCAGATCTTGACAACAGTGGGGAAAGGGGATTCTTCTGCCCAAAACCCAGCAGCTGAATTTCCTGCCTCCTGTTTATGTCTAGCAAGTTGGGGAACAAAGTACATTTTGGATGGATAGATAAATGGGAGGTGAACTCTGCAAGGTTTCAGAAGCCACGCTGTCTTGAGTTGTGGTTCGAAGTGTCTGGTAGGTGACGAACACGATTCCAGTATAGCTTTTGAAATTGGCTTTGTGTGGAAAGCCCTGCAGTAATGTGAGTGTTCATAGGTGTTTGACGTCTGTGCTGCACAGACATAGCCACGGTAACCGATGCGTTTATTCTGACAGTCGTGAACTGCATTTTGAGAGCATGAGAGGCAGCACATGGCATCAGTTTCAGTTACTCGATTCATTTCTGCTGCACTGTTTAAGTGCTTTGATCTTGTGGTCCCTGTCCTGCTGCTTTAAATAATAAACTAGATAAGATATTTATTTGTGAGAGGTATATAATGAAACAATTTCCTTTATTGTATGTTTTGCTTGATAACATTTCTATCAAAGTGACCTGTTGTCTGATCAGCAAATGAAGGCGATATTTCCATGTCTCAGATGTTCTTTACCTGTATATTGTTGATATATAGACATGTATATGTATATATTTATCATTTCAGAAACCTAAAAGCTATACTGCAGCAGAAGCAACTCTGAACATCAATCCTTACTTAAAGATTGACTCATATATTAATAAAGTTTGTCCAGCCACTGAGAACACTTACAGTGATGAATTCTATACCAAGCAAGATGTGATTGTGACCGCTTTGGACAATGTTGAGGCCAGGAGATACATTGATAGGTAGGTTGTGGAAGGGAATCAAGGGCTTCTTTTCCCCTTCTTATTTGAACTCTGCTTTTCTACTCATAATCTTCCTGATCTGAAACTGCTTATAAGAGCTGATAGCCATTTTCTTCGATTTATCTTGCTGCTTGTTAGGGATGCTGGCTGGGTGGAGGAAGGGGTTTCTGCTTGTTTCTGCTTCTGCACCTGGTACTGGTCACATGGCAGAGAGCCTTGGAGTGAGTTCTGGGAAATGAATAGCTGTTGAGGTCTGATGAGGGGGACAATACTGTGGCAGACTTCCGGTTGAATTATTTATGCATAAGAGTATGTTACATGTGAATGTTTACATTGAAAAAGAATTATTAATGCTCCTAATCCAGATTGGCTCAGGTTTGTGGTATCCTGATCTAGCTTGAAATAACTCTTCCTATTGAATCTCTTCTTTTCCTGAGTTTGGTGTAAGCTTTCTGCTCTTCTGTATGCACCTAGAGTCAGTTCTGGTTACACTGCAGTAGTGTCTGCAAGGCAAGAGTGGAGTGAGTGCTCTGTACCCTGACATAGTCTGTGTCTTTCCGTGTCAGTCGTTGTGTAGCAAACCTGCGTCCTCTTCTAGACTCTGGAACTATGGGAACGAAAGGACACACGGAAGTTATCGTGCCTCATCTGACAGAGTCCTATAACAGTCACGTAAGTGTTTCAGGACCATCGTTTACCTTCATTTATATATCTGCCTAAAATAAGCGGCTGATTTGAGTTGCTGAAGATCAGCACTATTAGGAAATAATTACTTGGTTTCTGGAGAAAAGCTTGCAAAAGATAAAATCTGAGCAGCCTACAGATACCATGTCTGCTGCATGGCTGATGATTACACCTAGGCCAATAATTAAAAGCAACTCCTGTATGAATCATGAAACACAAGCTTTGAGAAAGGTCCTAATTCTGAAGCATTTCCAAGGGACTGACTTTTTTTTTTTCCTTAAAAGCTCCCTTCTAACTCCCTTCTGACTG
Organism: Mesitornis unicolor; assembly: GCF_000695765.1. NCBI lineage: Eukaryota > Metazoa > Chordata > Aves > Mesitornithiformes > Mesitornithidae > Mesitornis > Mesitornis unicolor. The sequence goes on from NW_010185951.1 coordinate 16,765, forward strand.
TCCCACAGTGGGACAGCAAGCTGGTTTTGTGCTTGTGGGATTCTTTTAGAGCTGCTTTCTGCCTGCTCATTCTGCTCTTGGTGACTGTCACCTTCACAGGCAGGGAGGAGAAACACAAGACTCTGTAGTAGGTCTGCCAGCTTCTGCAAGCATGCACAGCAGTTCTGTTAGAATGAGGAAGGGCGAAATGAATCTTAAAAAGCTCTTGCAGCATCTCTCTCTTTAAGTTCCTGTGAAACTGCCTTTACAAGGTAGAAATTCACTGGTACAGCACACCATGAGATGGTGCCTTGTGGACACTGAGTAAGGATATTGAAAGAAGTCTTCCTGGCCTTGAGTGGAAGGGTGTTTTTCATGTTTAGAGTGTATGTGAACACAAACTACATACCTTGGAAAAGCTGGCTGGCCAGTTCTTCTGTTGTTTGTTCAGTTTTGCCTTCCAGTTCTGAGTTTAGACTATTCATAAACAGGAAGAGATATGTTAGTTTTCATAAAACAAATTTTGTTCTAAGCATAAATGAACCCCCTTGTGTTTTATAACGGTGGAATTTTAAACTTACATAGTCCAGAAAGCCTTGGTGGTATTATTAGCAATAAACTTTAATAAACCTACGTTTACACATCCTTAATTACAGCGAGATCCACCAGAAGAAGAAATACCTTTTTGCACCTTGAAGTCTTTCCCAGCTTCCATTGAGCATACGATACAGTGGGCGAGAGATAAGGTAAGGGAATAAGCTCACTGACTTTTGGCATAACTTACTGTGCATTTGGCAAAGTGGGAGATCTGATACACTTCTTGCAAAATGTGGTATTTGTGGTTTTTATTTTCTAGTTTGAGAGTTCGTTTTCTCACAAGCCTTCGTTGTTTAACAAATTCTGGCAAACCTACCCATCTGCAGAAGAAGTTTTACAGGTAGGAGAATGTTGTCAGGCCAAAATATAGAGTTTAAACTAATGTTTTGTGGAATTTGTTTCCGTTTAAGTTCAGTGAGTTTTGGGTTATTTTCTACTTTATTCAGAAAACCTGAAGACTTACTTGGCCAAGTCATTAGTTGGTCTTTCGTGGGACCAGTATTTCTGCTGTGTCTCATAATCAAGAGCTGAAATCTTATTCATGGACTGCTTCTCTAGCTTGTGCGTGCTCTGTACATTGTATAAACATATCAGAGGTACTGAAGCACTGCTAGCAAGGGCATAGTAGATGTCGTAATGATGCACAACCAGCTGGGAAAAAAGAAGGAAAGATATAGTTTCAAGTTAATTCAACTATGTTATAAATTAGACTCAGTTGTTTAGTATCTTTTCTTATGAGTCTTAATGGCTTATGGTCAGTAGGGCTGGGTGGAAAAAACCCAGTGGAGAGAGGATCGCATAAAGGATAACATTTCACAAAGTGATCCTCAGTTTCCTTTAGCCTTTACTGTACTAAAACCATAATTATTGTTTGACTGGATTGGGGAGGAGTCTCGTCTGTTTTCACATTTTCACATTTCCTTCTCTCTCTAGAGAATACAGTCAGGGGAGAGCTTAGAAGGCTGTTTTCACGTTATTAAAACACTCAGCAGAAGACCCCGAAGTTGGAGTCAGTGTGTGGAACTCGCAAGAGTGAAATTTGAGAAGTATTTTAGCCATAAGGTGGGTACATAAGACCTAGAAATGGAAAACTTAGAAAACTGGGTATGCCTAATCAATGTGTGTGTAATAATAAATGTATCATATCTCTGTGTTTATGGAAGCCCTGGTGGTAGCTGTTACATTGAGAAAACTTTGCGTTTCTGATTGCCAGTCCATGTGCAAGAATCCTGAAGTGTCAGCAGGGTGGGGGGAACACTTTGCTCGTTGGATTAAGTGTCTTGTTTGGACATTGGACAGAGGAGATGAAATTGTCGTCTTTGTCCTGGGAATGAATGGACAAGTCACTCTGTTTAGTTGTACTTGTGGCTTTAAGCTCTTCATCTCAACAGAGGCGTCTTAGATTTTTTATTAACTTTCTAAATTACTTCAGTTATTTATTGGAGTGTCTTAAAGGCTGTATCAAGATTTCACATCATTACTAAAAGGCATGTTTGTGGTCATGTCAATCTGTATATGACAAATTAGTAAAGTTACTCTGGCTTTTCCTCTAGGCCCTTCAGCTGCTTCACTCATTTCCCCTCGATACACGATTAAAAGATGGAAGTAAGTACAAATGCCCCTTCGTACTTGTGAATTCATGGTGTACATCATGTGTTGCTGTTCCTGATTCCTTAGGAATTCATCTTAAGTCTGTCTTCTTACCAGGTTTGTTTTGGCAGTCACCAAAGAGGCCACCTTTCCCAGTGAAGTTTGAATTTAACAATCCTTTGTAAGTATGTTTTTTTAAGTCTAGGTGTTTGTAAGTCTGTTTTATGGCATCCTATAAAACTCACCCACAGCAGAACGTGCAAGACAGTGGCTTTATGGCACTACAAGTTGGGCTGATGCTTGGTACATACTCATGTGTAGTCTTACACTGTGGCAGAACTGTCTCGCACTTTCACTGCAGGGAATTTAATTTTCAGTGATGTGATGTGGGACTGGAGGGTGCTGTGGGAAGTTCTGACAACATCAAATGTGAAATGGCTTAGAAAAACTCATTTCATGTACTGTGTGACTACAGAATTACTGAGTCATTGCTGTTGTATTCTCCTACCCGCATTGGTCCACATAGTAAAATGTGCCAAATTAAATTGACTACCTAAAATGATGGAGTGAAGGGACTTCTTTTTTCCTCACAATTTGGGTCTGATCTAGATGGCTCGGGTATTATGCATAATTTTAAAAATTGACACGGTTGAAGGATTGAAAAGCCTTGATTTGCTGCATATCTACACCTTGCTTTGAGAAACTGTTCCGATCTCCATTCTTAGTTTGGGTGAAAACTGAGATCATGGCAAATACCAAAGTATTTCTGAGGTGAAGCTTTTTATTATCACATTGATGTCATGTGAGCATTTGTAGTTACTTTCTTGATTGCAGAGGTTAAGGAAATACGGTTTTCATTAAATAACTCTACACTCATGAAAATTTGCTTAGTTTTGGAGAGGACTTTTGAGTTCCTCTGAATCTGTTACCTGTTTTGAACTGTGTGTGCTGAAGGGTGGAATTTCTGTTCCTCTGTGTATGTTTTTGAGACCTCTTTGAATGTGATTGCAAACATTTTGGGCAGCTGAAGTGAAAAAAAACCCAAACCAAACCAAAATAATTCTCTTTCTCTTTTCTTCAGGCACTATGGTTTCATTGTGAGTGCAGCAAAACTCTTTGCCACAGTGTACTGTGTTCCTTTCACAGAAAAGGTAATGCATGCTGCAACAGTGTCCACATCTCCTAACGAGGGTGTACCTGTTTGGTTTTGGCCCGATGTCCAGTTGAACTGATTAGAGCTGTTCTTAAGTAATCTGTCCTTCAGCACTGGCTCTTCAGCAACTGCTTACACCGAGTCCTCTTTATTTAAATTTTTAATCTGAAAAAGAAATGACTGGTGTATTAGGTTTTCTCAGTAAGCCCTGAACTTGGATATTCTTATTTTGATGGACCTATTTCCTGTGTAATACAGTAACTGATCTGAAAGAAGATTTCTTTTAAGACATTTTTTAAATTAAATACCTTAGTTATGGTCTGGGAGTTTATTTTTTACTACTTACAACCTCTGTGTTGCTTATGCTTTGTTTTTCTTGTTACCCTTTTTGTTTTCTAATTGTGCCTTCCTGTAAGTCACGTTTACATTTCAGTTCTGTTCAGTTTTCGAGTGTTAGGCACTTCACACCTCTCTGGTTCACTGTAGCAACTGGAACATCGTTTGGTGTTTCAGTGATGATGATGTTTCACTGAAACATTATGGAATATTCGTGGGATGTTTTGGTCTTCTTTGAAATGCTACAGGATATACAATCTTTTTGTGGGAGGGTTTTTTAATTGATGTATGTTTAAATTGTTTCTCTTCTAAACCATAACAGGATTTGTCAGAGGAAACTATTTTGAAGATAGTTTCCACTGTGAAGGTACCAGAGTTCAGACCTTCAAACAAAGTAAGTATGATATGTAGTTTAAAGAAAAAAAATCCACAAGCAGTGCCCCACATCTCCACCTACTTCTTGCATTGATGCTGATCAGTAGCAAACACTAATTAAAGCGTGTTTTGGGGAAACAAGAGTGTGGCATACAGGTCTGCTTTAACTTGATACAGCTAAAGCATCTGTGTACCACATGCTAAATGCAGGATGCTTTTTTCTTCTTTTGCAAATGATTTACTGTAGCAACACTTTCCATTCATGGGTGTGAGTAAATCTGCAAGCTTTTTTAAAGTTTATACCAGTCTATACTACTTAAATAAAAGTAGTAAAATGTTACTTGTAAGTAACTTTAAAGCAGTTCTAGATTGGTGTCAATTTGTTATTTCTTTCTAGGTAATAGCAAGGGAAAGTCATTACTTTTATGTTTATTTTTAAAGTGTTAACTTCAAAACATCTTAAGCATTATTGTGCAGTGGTTAGCATTTGTCATCATTCAAAATTAGCAAATATTGCAGGGGGTTTTCACATTTTCTTGTCCAGTGTTAACACTTGTCTCATGAATGCTTGCCTTATGAAGCAAAACCAGTATTTTGACCCAGAATCACAGAATGGTTGAGGTTGGAAGGGACCTCTGGAAACCACCTTGTCCAGCCCCCTTGGATAAGATCCTGCTGAGCCTTTTCCAGACTGAACTGTCCCAGCTTTCTCAGCTTCTCCTCATACGAGAGATGCTCCAAGTCTCTTAATGATCTCTGTGGGCCTTGGCTGGTCTTGCTTCAGTAAATCTATGTCTCTCTTGAACTGGGGAGGGAATGTAGAGGGAGGACAAGAAATCTAGTCCACTTCACACTTGTGCTGTACATAATTCATGCATTATATTGCTCAAGCACTGCACACCTTTGCAGGTTGTACAGACTGATGAAACTGCAAGAAAACCAGATCATATTCCAGTCAGCAGCGAGGATGAAAGAAATGCTATTTTCCAGCTGGAGAAGGCCATACTATCCAATGAAGCTCTGGAAAGTGAGTAGTACGAACTAGCGTCATAGCTTCGTAACATCTTGCAATTGCACTGCCACTAGCGTGGCATTCAGGTCTTTGCATAGAGCAATTCTGCAAGAAGCAGATAGCTGATAGCTAAAGCTTTCTGCAGTGCCATGCAGATAACTCCTTACTGCTTGGTTTTACCCTACACTTCTGTGTTTCTGAGTTTCCTGCAAGTTCATGGGTCCTCTGTTGTACTTGCACTAAGTACAGCTTGCTTGGTTTTGCCCTACGCTTCTGTGTTTCTGAGATTCCTGCAAGTTCACGGGTCCTCTGTTGTACTTGCACTAAGTACAGCCCTGATGGCTGCGAGCAGGCAGCAGGGAATTGAACTCTAAGGAGAGGAAAGGTGCTGACTAGATTGCAGATGGACAAGAACACTGAGAGTTAGAACTTAGAGGAATCAATCTGAAATTACCCTAAATTGTGAAGGCTTTTAGACTCTTCTTAAGCATCTTCTAGATACGTTAAAATGGAGGTGCTTGAATCCTACTTTTGTTTTCTAACAATAATTTTTGTTCTTTTTTCTTTCCATGAGCAGATGACTTGCAAATGAAGCCCATCTCCTTTGAAAAAGATGACGATAGCAATGGGCATATAGATTTCATAACAGCAGCATCAAACCTGCGAGCCAAGATGTACAACATCAAGCCAGCAGATCGGTTCAAAACGAAGCGCATTGCTGGAAAGATCATCCCTGCAATTGCGACAGCTACTGCTGCAGTATCAGGGCTGGTGAGTGGGCTTTTTAAAATGCTTAAAATGCAGGTTTCTTTCTCTTACTGTTCTTTGCCTAAACCCAAAACCCACTGTTGGCTGGATGTTGGTTAACACTGTCCTGACAGAGCCTCGTTAAAGAAATGAGGTTATTTCAAACTTCAGATTGATTTCTGTGGCATATTTGGTTTGCATCTCCAGCTGTGATTTACTCTGCCAGTTGTTAAAGGCCGATCTCATTAGCAACTTACCCTGTAGTTGCTGGTCTCTAAACTAATATTGCTGACACAGTATCTAAAACCTATGTTTGGTCTTAACGAACTTATTTACTGCAGGTTGCACTGGAACTCATCAAGGTTGTGGGTGGCTACCCAGCTGATGCATACAAGAACTGTTTCCTGAACTTAGCCATTCCCATAATGGTCTTTACAGAAACTGCTGAAGTCAGAAGAACTGAAATCAGGTAGGAAGGACAGTGGCACAGGGGTGGTATTTGGAAACCTGGTGTTTGACGCTTAGAACTTGGTGAGCTGTTACAGCAAGTGTGAGGTTTGTACAGTTACTAAATCCAGATAACCAGCTTAAGGCCTTACGTGCTCACACAGAAGAACTGTGATGAACCACAGTTCATGTTCATACTCCCGAGTAAACGTTCTAGATATTAAAGGTTATTTTTTGTTGTTGTTCTTTGAACTTGGAAGATCATGAATCACTTAGTGCTTGCTATCAAATGCTATTATCCATTTACTAAATACTGCTAAAGCTGTAAGTGCCTGAGCAGGCCTTGCACTACTAAAGGTGTAAGGTTTGAGTACTGCCAAGAGTCTCCTGTAATGCCTTGCTCAAGGACTTGCTGTTTGGAAAATGCAGCACATAGTCTTCTGCCCTAATTTTAAAAACAGTGGTTTTAAGAGCTTAGTTTTGTTTTCAGTGGAAGCTGTGTCTAGCTAGGCTTTAAAAATCTAGATGCGTTAGATGCAGCACAGTTATTAATACACATCCTGTCTGCCGAGACTGGACACACTTTGGTATTTTAGTCAGTACTAAAGTGTATATTCATGAGGTCTGAAAACTCAGTAAGTTCATTGCCAGATACCATGTTGAGTCAGAGCTCTCACTGTGCCTTGTGCTTAGCCAGGTCAAAGGGCTGGAGAAAAGGCAGCAGAGAGGAAAGAGATTTTTGCTCCAGATAAAACAGCAAGTTGCTGGAAGAGGTAGCAATTCTTCAATACATGTTTAAGGGAAGTGCCTGAGTTCACGTTGTAAAGTAACAACCAACCTCTCTTTCAAACAGAAATGGGATATCATTTACCATCTGGGACAGGTGGACAATTTATGGGAAAGAGGATTTTACTCTGTTGGATTTCATAAATGCTGTCAGAGTAAGTGATCGTCTGTTGAACTGGGTTAATACAAGATGAGAGGAAAGGGTTTTCTTGGTCTGGGTTGTTGATTTGGGGTTGGTTTGGTTTTTTTTTCTTTTGTCAAGTTATTGTTTAAACCAGAATAATTACAGAAAGAAGGAGTATCAGTGGCAACGTCTCTAAGTAAATGCATCCGAGCCTATTTTCAAATTACTTGTTAATTCCACTGGTTCAGATGCATCTTAACAAAACTTCTGGCAAGTTCCTGGTTGGGATCCTATGGTTTTGAATAACTAGCTGTAGTAGTAGCAGTAGTTGTATCTGTTGGCTTGTGCAGCTGCCCTAGTCCTTCAATAAGCTTTAATTTGTGTGTTCCAGGAGAAATACGGAATTGAACCAACCATGGTCGTACAGGGAGTCAAAATGCTGTATGTTCCTGTGATGCCAGGTCATATTAAAAGATTAAAGCTGACGTAAGTATAACTGGGAAATGGCTGCAGGGTTGTGAGTGCACTTACAAATTATGTTCACTGGTTGTGAGCATAATGCTGGTTGTATCATGGGAACATGTGTTTGAGCAGTGTTTTCTCGAAGTCATTAATATTTGGGAGAGAAATGAGGTATTTGTTCCTGAAAAAAAGAAAAAGGGAAGAAGAGAAAGTGAATTAGCTTGTGTAATGAGGACAGGAGACTTTTAATTGAATCTTTTAAAACTGAGAGTGATATTTAGCAACTTAGCATTGAAAGAATGAGAACACTTAACTCGGGAAGGAGTTAATGTATAGGTTGCAGGGTGAGATTTCTGGTAGTCTGTTCAGTCAGCAATTTCTTGAGATTCTAGCTCACTCCAGTCCTTTTAAAAATGAAGACATTCACAAGGCTTTGCAGTGCCACTCGCTGATAAGGAAATCAGGGTGTTACAGGTCTGCAAGTAGGCAAAGTGATGTGTGTTAATGGGCAAGCTGCTTCCAACATCCAGGAGAAGAGCCTGAAAGTTGGTGCTGCCTGTAAACTGCCTGGCATCCCAAGATCTGAATTTACAGCCTACCTCAGAATAAGGTGTTAATATTCCTTCTCCTACAGCTGTACAAACCATTTAGAAGGAGTGGGTCG